>NW_028154626.1:0-1000 GCF_963457635.1 Microchirus variegatus | reverse complement strand
TAAAACACAAGATATTCATATTTTAGAAAAGACACGATAAAATCACAGAATTGACTTTGTTTTTATCAGAAAGACATTGAAAATCTTTAAACGACAAATTTAGACATCAAATAATTCTTGCTGTCTCAGGAGCTATAGCATGCTTTACATACAGTACATCATCTTATATATATATACACACAGTATATATATACACAGTATAGCTCTGGGCCCAAGTTGCAGGGCCACAGATAAATTTTGCCATATCAGCGCAGCACAGCTCCAGTTAAAAATCAAGCCCCGTCAGCAGCAGGAGAGCAGCAGTACGAGCTGGATTAATAGGTGCTGTAGCAGTGGCACCAGCATCTGTCTCTGTAACACTTAGCTTTAACATCCCTGTTAAGAATTCATTAGCGGGCCGACCACGCACAGATCGCTGATAACACACTATACACCGGAGAAGGTTGTGTGTTATCTGTGATCACTTCGTAAACAGTTACGGACACGTCGATGCGGAATTACACAGGATTACATGTGTCACAAAATAATCCACCTAGAATAAATTGTTGCATGCTTGTTACGTGTGCACAGCTATTCTTGTTGAGACTTTGCTAATGCTTAACTTTAACCATAACCAGTCAATTACTAACCCTAACTAACCCTCATCTTATCATAACCACAATTCACATATGACCTCTGACCTTAACTAGTTTCTCAGAAATTAGGTTTTGCTTCACTGGGATCAGGTTTTTGACTTCTGGTCCTGACAAGGTCGGTGTTTATGCCAGAAAATGCCCTAAAAAGCTAATTAGTACAAGTACACACACACACATTGACTTCCATTCATTTAGAGAGCCTACCTTAGGCTTTATCTCTAACCCTAACCTTCACCTAACCACAATCTCAACTCAAACAGATCACGTTATGCCTCATTAGGACCAGGTTTTGGTCTCCATGAGGACTACTGGACCTGACAAGGTCAGTGTTTATGTTAGAAAATGTCCTAAAAATGTCATTAGTA
>NW_028154627.1:0-1000 GCF_963457635.1 Microchirus variegatus | reverse complement strand
CGTGATGTTTCCAAATTAAAAGCAACGCATGTGATTTTCTGCAATTGTTTCTTCTTCGTTGAGTTTACCCTGCAGGAGCAGATATTCTATCTTGTGAGAGCCAAGTATGGACAGTATATCCTTCTCATTTAGGGTTAATTTTGTGTCTTATATATATAAAATGGATGGAGTCTAGCTGACATCTTCATTTTCGATAACTCGTCTTTCATACTCGTTCACACGCTGCCGGCACAGCCGTCTGTAGCAACGCGGGGTTTAAGTGTCTTGTCGGCATGTAGTCTAGCAGAGCCGGAAATCGAACACAGAACTTTCACGTTGAAAGACGACTTGCTCCACCACTGATCTACCGTTGCCCAAAAAATATTTACAGCATATCTTTGTCCTCCAGAATGCAACCGAGCCTGAAACCAACACACACAGATGAACTGTAAAACTCACGCACAGATGTTGTGCGTTTGTGTCCGTGTTATCAGAGCTTGGGGCACTGCTCGACTAAAGGTGTTGTGTGTGTGTGTTAGTGTGTCAAAACACTGAATATTTGTCAGGTTTTTAAGAATGAGAATGTCTCCATATGCATGCGTGTGTGCATGCATCCCACTGAAGCATGTGGATATCAATTATCTCTCGTCATTATCAGCGCAAGTCTTTCCCCCCCCATCTGTTCCCGTGTCCTCTCGTGCGGCTACACTCAACCTAACAATGAACACACCTCCCTGTGGACACACACACACACACACATACACATAGACATGCTCAAGCGTCGGAGGGTATCACAGCAGACTCTAACACAGTGAATGTAAGGTATGTCAGTCATGTGACTTTGTGCTTGCGGTGCTGCCACCTTATTGATGTGAGAGAAAGCTATAAATGGATATGTGTGCATGCGTTGCATCTAAAGGACATTTGCAACTAATTAACATAGCCAGTGTAAAACCACGGATACGAATTAGTAAAAGGAATCATCCGTGGCTCGTCTCCTCTCTGCTTTTATTCTCCGGCT
>NW_028154628.1:0-1000 GCF_963457635.1 Microchirus variegatus | reverse complement strand
CCCCACTGCTCGGAGATTAATTCCCTGGCAGGCTCTGGAGGGAGTTTCATTATCACGATCGCTGAAGGATTGTGGGGATTCTCGACAGCCGAGCAGATGAGACGGTCGTACTAAAGGTCTCGTTATACAGCTCCTTGGAGGGAGTTTTTTCGTCAGTAAAAGACATCATTATTACTAAATGAACATGCTGTCAAGGTGGCGTGAGAGTGGGAGGGAGCGGCGTGCAGGTAGTGCTGTAGAGAGGGAGGGCACTTGTTCTGTGATCAGCCAGGAGCAGCTCTCGACTCCTCCAGTGTAGTCTGGAGTTAATTAGCAAAGCTATTATCAAGCCTTGTTCATCTACACAGATGAGCAGAGTGCAGCTCTAATCTAACCACTCTGACGCAGTCTGGGGATGTAATATATTAGATTTGTTAGCCAGCACTGTTTAATGGTTACACCCCATCCTACATCAAATAAGCATATGATGGTATTAAAGCGTTTCGAGAGAATGATGCTGGAGTGTCATTTAAAGGTTTTTAATAATAATTTTAATACTTAAATGTGGGACTCTGGAGGCCCTACCAGTCTCCAAAGTGTGAAAAAAGATGACTCACTCACGGTTTTGTGGTCTTCCTCAGTCTAAGTACAGGAGATAAAACACGCTATGTTGACTTCCATGCTCACTGGGACGTCACAAGATGCTAAATTCCAAAGCTCCGCTTTGTCCGTAAAAAAAACACGCGAGAGTGCTGGCGAGGGCATCGGCATCCGGAAAACGGAAGTCCGCCAAAAGTTCTATTCTTGGCCCCACAGTGCAGCACAGAGTTCTACACAAACTTCCAGCCTCAGAGGATTTATCTGTCCAATGGATACATGTTATATATGAAGGCAATGTGTCTGCTAGAGCCTGCAAATTATGACTTTTCCTAGTGCTAACTGTTGTTAGCTCCCAGTAGCCTCTGTGTGTGATGGCATTTCCTGTCCCTTAAGTTTCGTTTTTTAAGAGATACTTCTAAAC
>NW_028154630.1:0-44000 GCF_963457635.1 Microchirus variegatus | reverse complement strand
ACATGATATAAACCTTAAAAAGTGAACTTAACATCTGTACAATGTTACTTCTGAACACTCAGTGTGAAATGTAGCAATTATTTCATTGTTTGGACTTGTTTTCTGTTTTTCTATGTTTACTTGCGCATTGGAGTGAGTTAAGCTCATTTGGAGATTTTCTATTTTTTTCTCCTGCCACATGATATAAACCTTAAAAAGTGAACTTAACATCTTTACAATGTTACTTCTGGACACTCAGTGTAAAATTGTGCAATTATTTCATTGTTTGGACTTGTTTTCTGTTTTTCTATGTTTATGTGTACATTAGAGTGAGATAAGCTCATTTGGAGATTTTCTATTTTTTTCTCCTGCCACATGATATAAACCTTAAAAAGTGAACTTAACATCTTTACAATGTTACTTCTGGACACTCAGTGTGAAATGTAGCAATTATTTTATTGTTTGGACTTGTTTTCTGTTTTTCTATGTTTATGTGTACATCAGAGTGAGTTAAGCTCATTTGGAGATTTTCTATTTTTTTCTCTTGCCACATGATATAAACCTTAAAAAGTGAACAAAACATCTTTACAATGTTACTTCTGGACACTCAGTGTAAAATTTAGCAATTATTTCATTGTTTGGACTTGTTTTCTGTTTTCTATGTTTATGTGTACATCAGAGTGAGTTAAGCTAATTTGGAGATTTTCCATTTTTTTCTCCTGCCACATGATATAAACCTTAAAAAGTGAACTTAACATCTTTACAATGTTACTTCTGGACACTCAGTGTAAAATTGTGCAATTATTTCATTGTTTGGACTTGTTTTCTGTTTTTCTATGTTTATGTGTACATCAGAGTGAGTTAAGCTCATTTGGAGATTTTCTATTTTTTTCTCCTGCCACATGATATAAACCTTAAAAAGTAAACATAACATCTTTACAATGTTACTTCTGGACACTCAGTGTAAAATTTAGCAATTATTTCATTGTTTGGACTTGTTTTCTGTTTTCTTTGTTTATGTGTACATCAGAGTGAGTTAAGCTCATTTGGAGATTTTCCATTTTTTTCTCCTGCCACATGATATAAACCTTAAAAAGTAAACATAACATCTTTACAATGTTACTTCTGGGCACTCAGTGTAAAATTGTGCAATTATTTCATTGTTTGGACTTGTTTTCTGTTTTTCTATGTTTATGTGTACATTAGAGTGAGATAAGCTCATTTGGAGATTTTCTATTTTTTTCTCCTGCCACATGATATAAACCTTAAAAAGTGAACTTAACATCTTTACAATGTTACTTCTGGACACTCAGTGTAAAATTGTGCAATTATTTCATTGTTTGGACTTGTTTTCTGTTTTCTATGTTTATGTGTACATCAGAGTGAGTTAAGCTCATTTGGAGATTTTCTATTTTTTTCTCCTGCCACATGATATAAACCTTAAAAAGTAAACATAACATCTTTACAATGTTACTTCTGGACACTCAGTGTAAAATTGTGCAATTATTTCATTGTTTGGACTTGTTTTCTGTTTTTCTATGTTTATGTGTACATTAGAGTGAGATAAGCTCATTTGGAGATTTTCTATTTTTTTCTCCTGCCACATGATATAAACCTTAAAAAGTGAACTTAACATCTATACAATGTTACTTCTGGACACTCAGTGTAAAATTGTGCAATTATTTCATTGTTTGGACTTGTTTTCTGTTTTTCTATGTTTATGTGTACATCAGAGTGAGTTAAGCTCATTTGGAGATTTTCTATTTTTTTCTCCTGCCACATGATATAAACCTTAAAAAGTGAACTTAACATCTTTACAATGTTACTTCTGGACACTCAGTGTGAAATGTAGCAATTATTTCATTGTTTGGACTTGTTTTCTGTTTTTCTATGTTTATGTGTACATCAGAGTGAGTTAAGCTCATTTGGAGATTTTCCATTTTTTTCTCTTGCCACATGATATAAACCTTAAAAAGTTAACATAACATCTTTACAATGTTACTTCTGGACTCTCAGTGTAAAATTGTGCAATTATTTCATTGTTTGGACTTGTTTTCTGTTTTTCTATGTTTATGTGTACATTAGAGTGAGATAAGCTCATTTGGAGATTTTCTATTTTTTTCTCCTGCCACATGATATAAACCTTAAAAAGTGAACTTAACATCTTTACAATGTTACTTCTGGACACTCAGTGTAAAATTGTGCAATTATTTCATTGTTTGGACTTGTTTTCTGTTTTTCTATGTTTATGTGTACATCAGAGTGAGTTAAGCTCATTTGGAGATTTTCTATTTTTTTCTCCTGCCACATGATATAAACCTTAAAAAGTGAACTTAACATCTGTAGAATGTTACTTCTGGACACTCAGTGTGAAATTGTGCAATTATTTCATTGTTTGGACTTGTTTTCTGTTTTTCTATGTTTACTTGCGCATTGGAGTGAGTTAAGCTCATTTGGAGATTTTCTATTTTTTTCTCCTGCCACATGATATAAACCTTAAAAAGTGAACTTAACATCTTTACAATGTTACTTCTGGACACTCAGTGTAAAATTGTGCAATTATTTCATTGTTTGGACTTGTTTTCTGTTTTTCTATGTTTACTTGCGCATTGGAGTGAGTTAAGCTCATTTGGAGATTTTCTATTTTTTTCTCCTGCCACTTGATATACACCTTAAAAAGTGAACTTAACATCTTTACAATGTTACTTCTGGACACTCAGTGTAAATTGTGCAATTATTTCATTGTTTGGACTTGTTTTCTGTTTTTCTATGTTTATGTGTACATTAGAGTGAGATAAGCTCATTTTGGAGATTTTCTATTTTTTTCTCCTGCCACATGATATAAACCTTAAAAAGTGAACTTAACATCTTTACAATGTTACTTCTGGACACTCAGTGTGAAATGTAGCAATTATTTTATTGTTTGGACTTGTTTTCTGTTTTTCTATGTTTATGTGTACATCAGAGTGAGTAAAGCTCATTTGGAGATTTTCTATTTTTTTCTCTTGCCACATGATATAAACCTTAAAAAGTGAACTTAACATCTGTACAATGTTACTTCTGGACACTCAGTGTAAAATTGTGCAATTATTTCATTGTTTGGACTTGTTTTCTGTTTTTCTATGTTTATGTGTACATCAGAGTGAGTTAAGCTCATTTGGAGATTTTCTATTTTTTTCTCCTGCCACATGATATAAACCTTAAAAAGTAAACATAACATCTTTACAATGTTACTTCTGGACACTCAGTGTAAAATGTAGCAATTATTTCATTGTTTGGACTTGTTTTCTGTTTTTCTATGTTTATGTGTACATTAGAGTGAGATAAGCTCATTTGGAGATTTTCTATTTTTTTCTCCTGCCACATGATATAAACCTTAAAAAGTAAACATAACATCTTTACAATGTTACTTCTGGACACTCAGTGTAAAATTTAGCAATTATTTCATTGTTTGGACTTGTTTTCTGTTTTCTTTGTTTATGTGTACATCAGAGTGAGTTAAGCTCATTTGGAGATTTTCCATTTTTTTCTCCTGCCACATGATATAAACCTTAAAAAGTAAACATAACATCTTTACAATGTTACTTCTGGACACTCAGTGTAAAATTGTGCAATTATTTCATTGTTTGGACTTGTTTTCTGTTTTTCTATGTTTATGTGTACATTAGAGTGAGATAAGCTTATTTGGAGATTTTCTATTTTTTTCTCCTGCCACATGATATAAATCTTAAAAAGTGAACTTAACATCTTTACAATGTTACTTCTGGACACTCAGTGTGAAATGTAGCAATTATTTCATTGTTTGGACTTGTTTTCTGTTTTTCTATGTTTATGTGTACATTAGAGTGAGATAAGCTCATTTGGAGATTTTCTATTTTTTTCTCCTGCCACATGATATAAACCTTAAAAAGTGAACTTAACATCTTTACAATGTTACTTCTGGACACTCAGTGTAAAATTGTGCAATTATTTCATTGTTTGGACTTGTTTTCTGTTTTTCTATGTTTATGTGTACATCAGAGTGAGTGAAGCTCATTTGGAGATTTTCCATTTTTTTCTCTTGCCACATGATATAAACCTTAAAAAGTTAACATAACATCTTTACAATGTTACTTCTGGACTCTCAGTGTAAAATTGTGCAATTATTTCATTGTTTGGACTTGTTTTCTGTTTTTCTATGTTTACTTGCGCATTGGAGTGAGTTAAGCTCATTTGGAGATTTTCTATTTTTTTCTCTTGCCACATGATATAAACCTTAAAAAGTAAACATAACATCTTTACAATGTTACTTCTGGACACTCAGTGTAAAATTGTGCAATTATTTCATTGTTTGGACTTGTTTTCTGTTTTTCTATGTTTATGTGTACATCAGAGTGAGTTAAGCTCATTTGGAGATTTTCTATTTTTTTCTCCTGCCACATGATATAAACCTTAAAAAGTAAACATAACATCTTTACAATGTTACTTCTGGACACTCAGTGTAAAATTGTGCAATTATTTCATTGTTTGGACTTGTTTTCTGTTTTTCTATGTTTATGTGTACATTAGAGTGAGATAAGCTCATTTGGAGATTTTCTATTTTTTTCTCCTGCCACATGATATAAACCTTAAAAAGTGAACTTAACATCTTTACAATGTTACTTCTGGACACTCAGTGTAAAATTGTGCAATTATTTCATTGTTTGGACTTGTTTTCTGTTTTTCTATGTTTATGTGTACATCAGAGTGAGTGAAGCTCATTTGGAGATTTTCTATTTTTTTCTCCTGCCACATGATATAAACCTTAAAAAGTAAACAAAACATCTTTACAATGTTACTTCTGGACACTCAGTGTAAAATTTAGCAATTATTTCATTGTTTGGACTTGTTTTCTGTTTTCTTTGTTTATGTGTACATCAGAGTGAGTTAAGCTCATTTGGAGATTTTCCATTTTTTTCTCCTGCCACATGATATAAACCTTAAAAAGTAAACATAACATCTTTACAATGTTACTTCTGGACACTCAGTGTAAAATTGTGCAATTATTTCATTGTTTGGACTTGTTTTCTGTTTTTCTATGTTTATGTGTACATTAGAGTGAGATAAGCTTATTTGGAGATTTTCTATTTTTTTCTCCTGCCACATGATATAAATCTTAAAAAGTGAACTTAACATCTTTACAATGTTACTTCTGGACACTCAGTGTGAAATGTAGCAATTATTTCATTGTTTGGACTTGTTTTCTGTTTTTCTATGTTTATGTGTACATTAGAGTGAGATAAGCTCATTTGGAGATTTTCTATTTTTTTCTCCTGCCACATGATATAAACCTTAAAAAGTGAACTTAACATCTTTACAATGTTACTTCTGGACACTCAGTGTAAAATTGTGCAATTATTTCATTGTTTGGACTTGTTTTCTGTTTTTCTATGTTTATGTGTACATCAGAGTGAGTGAAGCTCATTTGGAGATTTTCCATTTTTTTCTCTTGCCACATGATATAAACCTTAAAAAGTTAACATAACATCTTTACAATGTTACTTCTGGACTCTCAGTGTAAAATTGTGCAATTATTTCATTGTTTGGACTTGTTTTCTGTTTTTCTATGTTTACTTGCGCATTGGAGTGAGTTAAGCTCATTTGGAGATTTTCAATTTTTTTCTCCTGCCACATGATATAAACCTTAAAAAGTAAACATAACATCTTTACAATGTTACTTCTGGACACTCAGTGTAAAATTGTGCAATTATTTCATTGTTTGGACTTGTTTTCTGTTTTTCTATGTTTATGTGTACATCAGAGTGAGTTAAGCTCATTTGGAGATTTTCTATTTTTTTCTCCTGCCACATGATATAAACCTTAAAAAGTAAACATAACATCTTTACAATGTTACTTCTGGACACTCAGTGTAAAATTGTGCAATTATTTCATTGTTTGGACTTGTTTTCTGTTTTTCTATGTTTATGTGTACATTAGAGTGAAATAAGCTCATTTGGAGATTTTCTATTTTTTTCTCCTGCCACATGATATAAACCTTAAAAAGTGAACTTAACATCTATACAATGTTACTTCTGGACACTCAGTGTAAAATTGTGCAATTATTTCATTGTTTGGACTTGTTTTCTGTTTTTCTATGTTTACTTGCGCATTGGAGTGAGTTAAGCTCATTTGGAGATTTTCTATTTTTTTCTCCTGCCACTTGATATACACCTTAAAAAGTGAACTTAACATCTTTACAATGTTACTTCTGGACACTCAGTGTAAAATTGTGCAATTATTTCATTGTTTGGACTTGTTTTCTGTTTTTCTATGTTTATGTGTACATTAGAGTGAGATAAGCTCATTTTGGAGATTTTCTATTTTTTTCTCCTGCCACATGATATAAACCTTAAAAAGTGAACTTAACATCTTTACAATGTTACTTCTGGACACTCAGTGTAAAATGTAGCAATTATTTCATTGTTTGGACTTGTTTTCTGTTTTTCTATGTTTATGTGTACATCAGAGTGAGTTAAGCTCATTTGGAGATTTTCTATTTTTTTCTCCTGCCACATGATATAAACCTTAAAAAGTGAACTTAACATCTTTACAATGTTACTTCTGGACACTCAGTGTAAAATTGTGCAATTATTTCATTGTTTGGACTTGTTTTCTGTTTTTCTATGTTTATGTGTACATCAGAGTGAGTTAAGCTCATTTGGAGATTTTCCATTTTTTTCTCTTGCCACATGATATAAACCTTAAAAAGTTAACATAACATCTTTACAATGTTACTTCTGGACTCTCAGTGTAAAATTGTGCAATTATTTCATTGTTTGGACTTGTTTTCTGTTTTTCTATGTTTACTTGCGCATTGGAGTGAGTTAAGCTCATTTGGAGATTTTCTATTTTTTTCTCCTGCCACATGATATAAACCTTAAAAAGTAAACATAACATCTTTACAATGTTACTTCTGGACACTCAGTGTAAAATTGTGCAATTATTTCATTGTTTGGACTTGTTTTCTGTTTTTCTATGTTTATGTGTACATCAGAGTGAGTTAAGCTCATTTGGAGATTTTCTATTTTTTTCTCCTGCCACATGATATAAACCTTAAAAAGTAAACATAACATCTTTACAATGTTACTTCTGGACACTCAGTGTAAAATTGTGCAATTATTTCATTGTTTTCTGTTTTTCTATGTTTATGTGTACATTAGAGTGAGATAAGCTCATTTGGAGATTTTCTATTTTTTTCTCCTGCCACATGATATAAACCTTAAAAAGTGAACTTAACATCTATACAATGTTACTTCTGGACACTCAGTGTAAAATTGTGCAATTATTTCATTGTTTGGACTTGTTTTCTGTTTTTCTATGTTTATGTGTACATCAGAGTGAGTTAAGCTCATTTGGAGATTTTCTATTTTTTTCTCCTGCCACATGATATAAACCTTAAAAAGTGAACTTAACATCTTTACAATGTTACTTCTGGACACTCAGTGTGAAATGTAGCAATTATTTCATTGTTTGGACTTGTTTTCTGTTTTTCTATGTTTATGTGTACATCAGAGTGAGTTAAGCTCATTTGGAGATTTTCCATTTTTTTCTCTTGCCACATGATATAAACCTTAAAAAGTTAACATAACATCTTTACAATGTTACTTCTGGACTCTCAGTGTAAAATTGTGCAATTATTTCATTGTTTGGACTTGTTTTCTGTTTTTCTATGTTTATGTGTACATTAGAGTGAGATAAGCTCATTTGGAGATTTTCTATTTTTTTCTCCTGCCACATGATATAAACCTTAAAAAGTGAACTTAACATCTGTACAATGTTACTTCTGAACACTCAGTGTGAAATGTAGCAATTATTTCATTGTTTGGACTTGTTTTCTGTTTTTCTATGTTTACTTGCGCATTGGAGTGAGTTAAGCTCATTTGGAGATTTTCTATTTTTTTCTCCTGCCACATGATATAAACCTTAAAAAGTGAACTTAACATCTTTACAATGTTACTTCTGGACACTCAGTGTAAAATTGTGCAATTATTTCATTGTTTGGACTTGTTTTCTGTTTTTCTATGTTTATGTGTACATCAGAGTGAGTTAAGCTCATTTGGAGATTTTCTATTTTTTTCTCCTGCCACATGATATAAACCTTAAAAAGTGAACTTAACATCTTTACAATGTTACTTCTGGACACTCAGTGTAAAATTTAGCAATTATTTCATTGTTTGGACTTGTTTTCTGTTTTTCTATGTTTATGTGTACATTAGAGTGAGATAAGCTCATTTTGGAGATTTTCTATTTTTTTCTCCTGCCACATGATATAAACCTTAAAAAGTGAACTTAACATCTTTACAATGTTACTTCTGGACACTCAGTGTGAAATGTAGCAATTATTTTATTGTTTGGACTTGTTTTCTGTTTTTCTATGTTTATGTGTACATCAGAGTGAGTTAAGCTCATTAGGAGATTTTCTATTTTTTTCTCTTGCCACATGATATAAACCTTAAAAAGTGAACTTAACATCTGTACAATGTTACTTCTGGACATTCAGTGTAAAATGTAGCAATTATTTCATTGTTTGGACTTGTTTTCTGTTTTTCTATGTTTATGTGTACATCAGAGTGAGTTAAGCTCATTTGGAGATTTTCTATTTTTTTCTCCTGCCACATGATATAAACCTTAAAAAGTGAACTTAACATCTTTACAATGTTACTTCTGGACACTCAGTGTGAAATGTAGCAATTATTTCATTGTTTGGACTTGTTTTCTGTTTTCTTTGTTTATGTGTACATTAGAGTGAGATAAGCTCATTTGGAGATTTTCCATTTTTTTCTCTTGCCACATGATATAAACCTTAAAAAGTTAACATAACATCTTTACAATGTTACTTCTGGACTCTCAGTGTAAAATTGTGCAATTATTTCATTGTTTGGACTTGTTTTCTGTTTTTCTATGTTTACTTGCGCATTGGAGTGAGTTAAGCTCATTTGGAGATTTTCTATTTTTTTCTCCTGCCACATGATATAAACCTTAAAAAGTTAACATAACATCTTTACAATGTTACTTCTGGACTCTCAGTGTAAAATTGTGCAATTATTTCATTGTTTGGACTTGTTTTCTGTTTTTCTATGTTTACTAGCGCATTGGAGTGAGTTAAGCTCATTTGGAGATTTTCTATTTTTTTCTCCTGCCACATGATATAAACCTTAAAAAGTAAACATAACATCTTTACAATGTTACTTCTGGACACTCAGTGTAAAATGTAGCAATTATTTCATTGTTTGGACTTGTTTTCTGTTTTTCTATGTTTATGTGTACATCAGAGTGAGTTAAGCTCATTTGGAGATTTTCTATTTTTTTCTCCTGCCACATGATATAAACCTTAAAAAGTGAACTTAACCATCTTTACAATGTTACTTCTGGACACTCAGTGTGAAATGTAGCAATTATTTCATTGTTTGGACTTGTTTTCTGTTTTCTTTGTTTATGTGTACATTAGAGTGAGATAAGCTCATTTGGAGATTTTCCATTTTTTTCTCTTGCCACATGATATAAACCTTAAAAAGTTAACATAACATCTTTACAATGTTACTTCTGGACTCTCAGTGTAAAATTGTGCAATTATTTCATTGTTTGGACTTGTTTTCTGTTTTTCTATGTTTACTTGCGCATTGGAGTGAGTTAAGCTCATTTGGAGATTTTCTATTTTTTTCTCCTGCCACATGATATAAACCTTAAAAAGTAAACATAACATCTTTACAATGTTACTTCTGGACACTCAGTGTAAAATTGTGCAATTATTTCATTGTTTGGACTTGTTTTCTGTTTTTCTATGTTTATGTGTACATTAGAGTGAGATAAGCTCATTTGGAGATTTTCTATTTTTTTCTCCTGCCACATGATATAAACCTTAAAAAGTGAACTTAACATCTTTACAATGTTTCTTCTGGACACTCAGTGTGAAATGTAGCAATTATTTCATTGTTTGGACTTGTTTTCTGTTTTCTTTGTTTATGTGTACATCAGAGTGAGTTAAGCTCATTTGGAGATTTTCCATTTTTTTCTCCTGCCACATGATATAAACCTTAAAAAGTAAACATAACATCTTTACAATGTTACTTCTGGACACTCAGTGTAAAATTGTGCAATTATTTCATTGTTTGGACTTGTTTTCTGTTTTTCTATGTTTATGTGTACATTAGAGTGAGATAAGCTCATTTGGAGATTTTCTATTTTTTTCTCCTGCCACATGATATAAACCTTAAAAAGTGAACTTAACATCTTTACAATGTTACTTCTGGACACTCAGTGTGAAATGTAGCAATTATTTCATTGTTTGGACTTGTTTTCTGTTTTTCTATGTTTATGTGTACATTAGAGTGAGTTAAGCTCATTTGGAGATTTTCTATTTTTTTCTCCTGCCACATGATATAAACCTTAAAAAGTTAACATAACATCTTTACAATGTTACTTCTGGACTCTCAGTGTAAAATTGTGCAATTATTTCATTGTTTGGACTTGTTTTCTGTTTTTCTATGTTTACTTGCGCATTGGAGTGAGTTAAGCTCATTTGGAGATTTTCTATTTTTTTCTCCTGCCACATGATATAAACCTTAAAAAGTAAACATAACATCTTTACAATGTTACTTCTGGACACTCAGTGTAAAATGTAGCAATTATTTCATTGTTTGGACTTGTTTTCTGTTTTTCTATGTTTATGTGTACATTAGAGTGAGATAAGCTCATTTGGAGATTTTCTATTTTTTTCTCCTGCCACATGATATAAACCTTAAAAAGTGAACTTAACATCTTTACAATGTTACTTCTGGACACTCAGTGTGAAATGTAGCAATTATTTCATTGTTTGGACTTGTTTTCTGTTTTCTTTGTTTATGTGTACATCAGAGTGAGTTAAGCTCATTTGGAGATTTTCCATTTTTTTCTCCTGCCACATGATATAAACCTTAAAAAGTAAACATAACATCTTTACAATGTTACTTCTGGACACTCAGTGTAAAATTGTGCAATTATTTCATTGTTTGGACTTGTTTTCTGTTTTTCTATGTTTATGTGTACATTAGAGTGAGATAAGCTCATTTGGAGATTTTCTATTTTTTTCTCCTGCCACATGATATAAACCTTAAAAAGTGAACTTAACATCTTTACAATGTTACTTCTGGACACTCAGTGTGAAATGTAGCAATTATTTCATTGTTTGGACTTGTTTTCTGTTTTTCTATGTTTATGTGTACATTAGAGTGAGTTAAGCTCATTTGGAGATTTTCTATTTTTTTCTCCTGCCACATGATATAAACCTTAAAAAGTTAACATAACATCTTTACAATGTTACTTCTGGACTCTCAGTGTAAAATTGTGCAATTACTTCATTGTTTGGACTTGTTTTCTGTTTTTCTATGTTTACTTGCGCATTGGAGTGAGTTAAGCTCATTTGGAGATTTTCTATTTTTTTCTCCTGCCACATGATATAAACCTTAAAAAGTAAACATAACATCTTTACAATGTTACTTCTGGACACTCAGTGTAAAATTGTGCAATTATTTCATTGTTTGGACTTGTTTTCTGTTTTTCTATGTTTATGTGTACATTAGAGTGAGATAAGCTCATTTGGAGATTTTCTATTTTTTTCTCCTGCCACATGATATAAACCTTAAAAAGTGAACTTAACATCTTTACAATGTTTCTTCTGGACACTCAGTGTGAAATGTAGCAATTATTTCATTGTTTGGACTTGTTTTCTGTTTTCTTTGTTTATGTGTACATCAGAGTGAGTTAAGCTCATTTGGAGATTTTCCATTTTTTTCTCCTGCCACATGATATAAACCTTAAAAAGTAAACATAACATCTTTACAATGTTACTTCTGGACACTCAGTGTAAAATTGTGCAATTATTTCATTGTTTGGACTTGTTTTCTGTTTTTCTATGTTTATGTGTACATTAGAGTGAGATAAGCTCATTTGGAGATTTTCTATTTTTTTCTCCTGCCACATGATATAAACCTTAAAAAGTGAACTTAACATCTTTACAATGTTACTTCTGGACACTCAGTGTGAAATGTAGCAATTATTTCATTGTTTGGACTTGTTTTCTGTTTTTCTATGTTTACTTGCGCATTGGAGTGAGTTAAGCTCATTTGGAGATTTTCTATTTTTTTCTCCTGCCACATGATATAAACCTTAAAAAGTAAACATAACATCTTTACAATGTTACTTCTGGACACTCAGTGTAAAATGTAGCAATTATTTCATTGTTTGGACTTGTTTTCTGTTTTTCTATGTTTATGTGTACATCAGAGTGAGTTAAGCTCATTTGGAGATTTTCTATTTTTTTCTCCTGCCACATGATATAAACCTTAAAAAGTAAACATAACATCTTTACAATGTTACTTCTGGACACTCAGTGTAAAATTGTGCAATTATTTCATTGTTTGGACTTGTTTTCTGTTTTTCTATGTTTATGTGTACATTAGAGTGAGATAAGCTCATTTGGAGATTTTCTATTTTTTTCTCCTGCCACATGATATAAACCTTAAAAAGTGAACTTAACATCTATACAATGTTACTTCTGGACACTCAGTGTAAAATTGTGCAATTATTTCATTGTTTGGACTTGTTTTCTGTTTTTCTATGTTTATGTGTACATCAGAGTGAGTTAAGCTCATTTGGAGATTTTCTATTTTTTTCTCCTGCCACATGATATAAACATTAAAAAGTGAACTTAACATCTTTACAATGTTACTTCTGGACACTCAGTGTGAAATGTATCAATTATTTCATTGTTTGGACTTGTTTTCTGTTTTTCTATGTTTATGTGTACTTCAGAGTGAGTTAAGCTCATTTGGAGATTTTCCATTTTTTTCTCTTGCCACATGATATAAACCTTAAAAAGTTAACATAACATCTTTACAATGTTACTTCTGGACTCTCAGTGTAAAATTGTGCAATTATTTCATTGTTTGGACTTGTTTTCTGTTTTTCTATGTTTATGTGTACATTAGAGTGAGATAAGCTCATTTGGAGATTTTCTATTTTTTTCTCCTGCCACATGATATAAACCTTAAAAAGTGAACTTAACATCTGTACAATGTTACTTCTGAACACTCAGTGTGAAATGTAGCAATTATTTCATTGTATGGACTTGTTTTCTGTTTTTCTATGTTTACTTGCGCATTGGAGTGAGTTAAGCTCATTTGGAGATTTTCTATTTTTTTCTCCTGCCACATGATATAAACCTTAAAAAGTGAACTTAACATCTTTACAATGTTACTTCTGGACACTCAGTGTAAAATTGTGCAATTATTTCATTGTTTGGACTTGTTTTCTGTTTTTCTATGTTTATGTGTACATCAGAGTGAGTTAAGCTCATTTGGAGATTTTCTATTTTTTTCTCCTGCCACATGATATAAACCTTAAAAAGTAAACAAAACATCTTTACAATGTTACCTCTGGACACTCAGTGTAAAATTTAGCAATTATTTCATTGTTTGGACTTGTTTTCTGTTTTCTTTGTTTATGTGTACATCAGAGTGAGTTAAGCTCATTTGGAGATTTTCCATTTTTTTCTCCTGCCACATGATATAAACCTTAAAAAGTAAACATAACATCTTTACAATGTTACTTCCGGACACTCAGTGTAAAATTGTGCAATTATTTCATTGTTTGGACTTGTTTTCTGTTTTTCTATGTTTATGTGTACATTAGAGTGAGATAAGCTCATTTGGAGATTTTCTATTTTTTTCTCCTGCCACATGATATAAACCTTAAAAAGTGAACTTAACATCTTTACAATGTTACTTCTGGACACTCAGTGTGAAATGTAGCAATTATTTCATTGTTTGGACTTGTTTTCTGTTTTTCTATGTTTATGTGTACATCAGAGTGAGTTAAGCTCATTTCGAGATTTTCCATTTTTTTCTCTTGCCACATGATATAAACCTTAAAAAGTTAACATAACATCTTTACAATGTTACTTCTGGACTCTCAGTGTAAAATTGTGCAATTATTTCATTGTTTGGACTTGTTTTCTGTTTTTCTATGTTTACTTGCGCATTGGAGTGAGTTAAGCTCATTTGGAGATTTTCTATTTTTTTCTCCTGCCACATGATATAAACCTTAAAAAGTAAACATAACATCTTTACAATGTTACTTCTGGACACTCAGTGTAAAATGTAGCAATTATTTCATTGTTTGGACTTGTTTTCTGTTTTTCTATGTTTATGTGTACATCAGAGTGAGTTAAGCTCATTTGGAGATTTTCTATTTTTTTCTCCTGCCACATGATATAAACCTTAAAAAGTAAACATAACATCTTTACAATGTTACTTCTGGACACTCAGTGTAAAATTGTGCAATTATTTCATTGTTTGGACTTGTTTTCTGTTTTTCTATGTTTATGTGTACATCAGAGTGAGTTAAGCTCATTTGGAGATTTTCTATTTTTTTCTCCTGCCACATGATATAAACCTTAAAAAGTGAACAAAACATCTTTACAATGTTACTTCTGGACACCCAGTGTGAAATGTAGCAATTATTTTATTGTTTGGACTTGTTTTCTGTTTTTCTATGTTTACTTGCGCATTGGAGTGAGTTAAGCTCATTTGGAGATTTTCTATTTTTTTCTCCTGCCACTTGATATACACCTTAAAAAGTGAACTTAACATCTTTACAATGTTACTTCTGGACACTCAGTGTAAAATTTAGCAATTATTTCATTGTTTGGACTTGTTTTCTGTTTTTCTATGTTTATGTGTACATTAGAGTGAGATAAGCTCATTTTGGAGATTTTCTATTTTTTTCTCCTGCCACATGATATAAACCTTAAAAATTGAACTTAACATCTTTACAATGTTACTTCTGGACACTCAGTGTGAAATGTAGCAATTATTTTATTGTTTGGACTTGTTTTCTGTTTTTCTATGTTTATGTGTACATCAGAGTGAGTTAAGCTCATTTGGAGATTTTCTATTTTTTTCTCTTGCCACATGATATAAACCTTAAAAAGTGAACTTAACATCTGTACAATCTTACTTCTGGACATTCAGTGTGAAATGTAGCAATTATTTCATTGTTTGGACTTGTTTTCTGTTTTTCTATGTTTATGTGTACATCAGAGTGAGTTAAGCTCATTTGGAGATTTTCTATTTTTTTCTCCTGCCACATGATATAAACCTTAAAAAGTAAACATAACATCTTTACAATGTTACTTCTGGACACTCAGTGTAAAATTGTGCAATTATTTCATTGTTTGGACTTGTTTTCTGTTTTTCTATGTTTATGTGTACATTAGAGTGAGATAAGCTCATTTGGAGATTTTCTATTTTTTTCTCCTGCCACATGATATAAACCTTAAAAAGTGAACTTAACATCTTTACAATGTTACCTCTGGACACTCAGTGTAAAATTTAGCAATTATTTCATTGTTTGGACTTGTTTTCTGTTTTCTTTGTTTATGTGTACATCAGAGTGAGTTAAGCTCATTTGGAGATTTTCCATTTTTTTCTCCTGCCACATGATATAAACCTTAAAAAGTAAACATAACATCTTTACAATGTTACTTCCGGACACTCAGTGTAAAATTGTGCAATTATTTCATTGTTTGGACTTGTTTTCTGTTTTTCTATGTTTATGTGTACATTAGAGTGAGATAAGCTCATTTGGAGATTTTCTATTTTTTTCTCCTGCCACATGATATAAACCTTAAAAAGTGAACTTAACATCTTTACAATGTTACTTCTGGACACTCAGTGTGAAATGTAGCAATTATTTCATTGTTTGGACTTGTTTTCTGTTTTTCTATGTTTATGTGTACATCAGAGTGAGTTAAGCTCATTTCGAGATTTTCCATTTTTTTCTCTTGCCACATGATATAAACCTTAAAAAGTTAACATAACATCTTTACAATGTTACTTCTGGACTCTCAGTGTAAAATTGTGCAATTATTTCATTGTTTGGACTTGTTTTCTGTTTTTCTATGTTTACTTGCGCATTGGAGTGAGTTAAGCTCATTTGGAGATTTTCTATTTTTTTCTCCTGCCACATGATATAAACCTTAAAAAGTAAACATAACATCTTTACAATGTTACTTCTGGACACTCAGTGTAAAATGTAGCAATTATTTCATTGTTTGGACTTGTTTTCTGTTTTTCTATGTTTATGTGTACATCAGAGTGAGTTAAGCTCATTTGGAGATTTTCTATTTTTTTCTCCTGCCACATGATATAAACCTTAAAAAGTAAACATAACATCTTTACAATGTTACTTCTGGACACTCAGTGTAAAATTGTGCAATTATTTCATTGTTTGGACTTGTTTTCTGTTTTTCTATGTTTATGTGTACATCAGAGTGAGTTAAGCTCATTTGGAGATTTTCTATTTTTTTCTCCTGCCACATGATATAAACCTTAAAAAGTGAACAAAACATCTTTACAATGTTACTTCTGGACACCCAGTGTGAAATGTAGCAATTATTTTATTGTTTGGACTTGTTTTCTGTTTTTCTATGTTTACTTGCGCATTGGAGTGAGTTAAGCTCATTTGGAGATTTTCTATTTTTTTCTCCTGCCACTTGATATACACCTTAAAAAGTGAACTTAACATCTTTACAATGTTACTTCTGGACACTCAGTGTAAAATTTAGCAATTATTTCATTGTTTGGACTTGTTTTCTGTTTTTCTATGTTTATGTGTACATTAGAGTGAGATAAGCTCATTTTGGAGATTTTCTATTTTTTTCTCCTGCCACATGATATAAACCTTAAAAATTGAACTTAACATCTTTACAATGTTACTTCTGGACACTCAGTGTGAAATGTAGCAATTATTTTATTGTTTGGACTTGTTTTCTGTTTTTCTATGTTTATGTGTACATCAGAGTGAGTTAAGCTCATTTGGAGATTTTCTATTTTTTTCTCTTGCCACATGATATAAACCTTAAAAAGTGAACTTAACATCTGTACAATCTTACTTCTGGACATTCAGTGTGAAATGTAGCAATTATTTCATTGTTTGGACTTGTTTTCTGTTTTTCTATGTTTATGTGTACATCAGAGTGAGTTAAGCTCATTTGGAGATTTTCTATTTTTTTCTCCTGCCACATGATATAAACCTTAAAAAGTAAACATAACATCTTTACAATGTTACTTCTGGACACTCAGTGTAAAATTGTGCAATTATTTCATTGTTTGGACTTGTTTTCTGTTTTTCTATGTTTATGTGTACATTAGAGTGAGATAAGCTCATTTGGAGATTTTCTATTTTTTTCTCCTGCCACATGATATAAACCTTAAAAAGTGAACTTAACATCTTTACAATGTTACTTCTGGACACTCAGTGTAAAATTTAGCAATTATTTCATTGTTTGGACTTGTTTTCTGTTTTTCTATGTTTATGTGTACATCAGAGTGAGTTAAGCTCATTTCGAGATTTTCCATTTTTTTCTCTTGCCACATGATATAAACCTTAAAAAGTTAACATAACATCTTTACAATGTTACTTCTGGACTCTCAGTGTAAAATTGTGCAATTATTTCATTGTTTGGACTTGTTTTCTGTTTTTCTATGTTTACTTGCGCATTGGAGTGAGTTAAGCTCATTTGGAGATTTTCTATTTTTTTCTCCTGCCACATGATATAAACCTTAAAAAGTAAACATAACATCTTTACAATGTTACTTCTGGACACTCAGTGTAAAATGTAGCAATTATTTCATTGTTTGGACTTGTTTTCTGTTTTTCTATGTTTATGTGTACATCAGAGTGAGTTAAGCTCATTTGGAGATTTTCTATTTTTTTCTCCTGCCACATGATATAAACCTTAAAAAGTAAACATAACATCTTTACAATGTTACTTCTGGACACTCAGTGTAAAATTGTGCAATTATTTCATTGTTTGGACTTGTTTTCTGTTTTTCTATGTTTATGTGTACATCAGAGTGAGTTAAGCTCATTTGGAGATTTTCTATTTTTTTCTCCTGCCACATGATATAAACCTTAAAAAGTGAACAAAACATCTTTACAATGTTACTTCTGGACACCCAGTGTGAAATGTAGCAATTATTTTATTGTTTGGACTTGTTTTCTGTTTTTCTATGTTTACTTGCGCATTGGAGTGAGTTAAGCTCATTTGGAGATTTTCTATTTTTTTCTCCTGCCACTTGATATACACCTTAAAAAGTGAACTTAACATCTTTACAATGTTACTTCTGGACACTCAGTGTAAAATTTAGCAATTATTTCATTGTTTGGACTTGTTTTCTGTTTTTCTATGTTTATGTGTACATTAGAGTGAGATAAGCTCATTTTGGAGATTTTCTATTTTTTTCTCCTGCCACATGATATAAACCTTAAAAATTGAACTTAACATCTTTACAATGTTACTTCTGGACACTCAGTGTGAAATGTAGCAATTATTTTATTGTTTGGACTTGTTTTCTGTTTTTCTATGTTTATGTGTACATCAGAGTGAGTTAAGCTCATTTGGAGATTTTCTATTTTTTTCTCTTGCCACATGATATAAACCTTAAAAAGTGAACTTAACATCTGTACAATCTTACTTCTGGACATTCAGTGTGAAATGTAGCAATTATTTCATTGTTTGGACTTGTTTTCTGTTTTTCTATGTTTATGTGTACATCAGAGTGAGTTAAGCTCATTTGGAGATTTTCTATTTTTTTCTCCTGCCACATGATATAAACCTTAAAAAGTAAACATAACATCTTTACAATGTTACTTCTGGACACTCAGTGTAAAATTGTGCAATTATTTCATTGTTTGGACTTGTTTTCTGTTTTTCTATGTTTATGTGTACATTAGAGTGAGATAAGCTCATTTGGAGATTTTCTATTTTTTTCTCCTGCCACATGATATAAACCTTAAAAAGTGAACTTAACATCTTTACAATGTTACCTCTGGACACTCAGTGTAAAATTTAGCAATTATTTCATTGTTTGGACTTGTTTTCTGTTTTCTTTGTTTATGTGTACATCAGAGTGAGTTAAGCTCATTTGGAGATTTTCCATTTTTTTCTCCTGCCACATGATATAAACCTTAAAAAGTAAACATAACATCTTTACAATGTTACTTCCGGACACTCAGTGTAAAATTGTGCAATTATTTCATTGTTTGGACTTGTTTTCTGTTTTTCTATGTTTATGTGTACATTAGAGTGAGATAAGCTCATTTGGAGATTTTCTATTTTTTTCTCCTGCCACATGATATAAACCTTAAAAAGTGAACTTAACATCTTTACAATGTTACTTCTGGACACTCAGTGTGAAATGTAGCAATTATTTCATTGTTTGGACTTGTTTTCTGTTTTTCTATGTTTATGTGTACATCAGAGTGAGTTAAGCTCATTTCGAGATTTTCCATTTTTTTCTCTTGCCACATGATATAAACCTTAAAAAGTTAACATAACATCTTTACAATGTTACTTCTGGACTCTCAGTGTAAAATTGTGCAATTATTTCATTGTTTGGACTTGTTTTCTGTTTTTCTATGTTTACTTGCGCATTGGAGTGAGTTAAGCTCATTTGGAGATTTTCTATTTTTTTCTCCTGCCACATGATATAAACCTTAAAAAGTAAACATAACATCTTTACAATGTTACTTCTGGACACTCAGTGTAAAATGTAGCAATTATTTCATTGTTTGGACTTGTTTTCTGTTTTTCTATGTTTATGTGTACATCAGAGTGAGTTAAGCTCATTTGGAGATTTTCTATTTTTTTCTCCTGCCACATGATATAAACCTTAAAAAGTAAACATAACATCTTTACAATGTTACTTCTGGACACTCAGTGTAAAATTGTGCAATTATTTCATTGTTTGGACTTGTTTTCTGTTTTTCTATGTTTATGTGTACATCAGAGTGAGTTAAGCTCATTTGGAGATTTTCTATTTTTTTCTCCTGCCACATGATATAAACCTTAAAAAGTGAACAAAACATCTTTACAATGTTACTTCTGGACACCCAGTGTGAAATGTAGCAATTATTTTATTGTTTGGACTTGTTTTCTGTTTTTCTATGTTTACTTGCGCATTGGAGTGAGTTAAGCTCATTTGGAGATTTTCTATTTTTTTCTCCTGCCACTTGATATACACCTTAAAAAGTGAACTTAACATCTTTACAATGTTACTTCTGGACACTCAGTGTAAAATTTAGCAATTATTTCATTGTTTGGACTTGTTTTCTGTTTTTCTATGTTTATGTGTACATTAGAGTGAGATAAGCTCATTTTGGAGATTTTCTATTTTTTTCTCCTGCCACATGATATAAACCTTAAAAATTGAACTTAACATCTTTACAATGTTACTTCTGGACACTCAGTGTGAAATGTAGCAATTATTTTATTGTTTGGACTTGTTTTCTGTTTTTCTATGTTTATGTGTACATCAGAGTGAGTTAAGCTCATTTGGAGATTTTCTATTTTTTTCTCTTGCCACATGATATAAACCTTAAAAAGTGAACTTAACATCTGTACAATCTTACTTCTGGACATTCAGTGTGAAATGTAGCAATTATTTCATTGTTTGGACTTGTTTTCTGTTTTTCTATGTTTATGTGTACATCAGAGTGAGTTAAGCTCATTTGGAGATTTTCTATTTTTTTCTCCTGCCACATGATATAAACCTTAAAAAGTAAACATAACATCTTTACAATGTTACTTCTGGACACTCAGTGTAAAATTGTGCAATTATTTCATTGTTTGGACTTGTTTTCTGTTTTTCTATGTTTATGTGTACATTAGAGTGAGATAAGCTCATTTGGAGATTTTCTATTTTTTTCTCCTGCCACATGATATAAACCTTAAAAAGTGAACTTAACATCTTTACAATGTTACTTCTGGACACTCAGTGTAAAATTTAGCAATTATTTCATTGTTTGGACTTGTTTTCTGTTTTTCTATGTTTATGTGTACATCAGAGTGAGTTAAGCTCATTTCGAGATTTTCCATTTTTTTCTCTTGCCACATGATATAAACCTTAAAAAGTTAACATAACATCTTTACAATGTTACTTCTGGACTCTCAGTGTAAAATTGTGCAATTATTTCATTGTTTGGACTTGTTTTCTGTTTTTCTATGTTTACTTGCGCATTGGAGTGAGTTAAGCTCATTTGGAGATTTTCTATTTTTTTCTCCTGCCACATGATATAAACCTTAAAAAGTAAACATAACATCTTTACAATGTTACTTCTGGACACTCAGTGTAAAATGTAGCAATTATTTCATTGTTTGGACTTGTTTTCTGTTTTTCTATGTTTATGTGTACATCAGAGTGAGTTAAGCTCATTTGGAGATTTTCTATTTTTTTCTCCTGCCACATGATATAAACCTTAAAAAGTAAACATAACATCTTTACAATGTTACTTCTGGACACTCAGTGTAAAATTGTGCAATTATTTCATTGTTTGGACTTGTTTTCTGTTTTTCTATGTTTATGTGTACATCAGAGTGAGTTAAGCTCATTTGGAGATTTTCTATTTTTTTCTCCTGCCACATGATATAAACCTTAAAAAGTGAACAAAACATCTTTACAATGTTACTTCTGGACACCCAGTGTGAAATGTAGCAATTATTTTATTGTTTGGACTTGTTTTCTGTTTTTCTATGTTTACTTGCGCATTGGAGTGAGTTAAGCTCATTTGGAGATTTTCTATTTTTTTCTCCTGCCACTTGATATACACCTTAAAAAGTGAACTTAACATCTTTACAATGTTACTTCTGGACACTCAGTGTAAAATTTAGCAATTATTTCATTGTTTGGACTTGTTTTCTGTTTTTCTATGTTTATGTGTACATTAGAGTGAGATAAGCTCATTTTGGAGATTTTCTATTTTTTTCTCCTGCCACATGATATAAACCTTAAAAATTGAACTTAACATCTTTACAATGTTACTTCTGGACACTCAGTGTGAAATGTAGCAATTATTTTATTGTTTGGACTTGTTTTCTGTTTTTCTATGTTTATGTGTACATCAGAGTGAGTTAAGCTCATTTGGAGATTTTCTATTTTTTTCTCTTGCCACATGATATAAACCTTAAAAAGTGAACTTAACATCTGTACAATCTTACTTCTGGACATTCAGTGTGAAATGTAGCAATTATTTCATTGTTTGGACTTGTTTTCTGTTTTTCTATGTTTATGTGTACATCAGAGTGAGTTAAGCTCATTTGGAGATTTTCTATTTTTTTCTCCTGCCACATGATATAAACCTTAAAAAGTGAACTTAACATCTTTACAATGTTACTTCTGGACACTCAGTGTAAAATTTAGCAATTATTTCATTGTTTGGACTTGTTTTCTGTTTTCTTTGTTTATGTGTACATCAGAGTGAGTTAAGCTCATTTGGAGATTTTCCATTTTTTTCTCCTGCCACATGATATAAACCTTAAAAAGTAAACATAACATCTTTACAATGTTACTTCTGGACACTCAGTGTAAAATTGTGCAATTATTTCATTGTTTGGACTTGTTTTCTGTTTTTCTATGTTTATGTGTACATTAGAGTGAGATAAGCTCATTTGGAGATTTTCTATTTTTTTCTCCTGCCACATGATATAAACCTTAAAAAGTGAACTTAACATCTTTACAATGTTACTTCTGGACACTCAGTGTGAAATGTAGCAATTATTTCATTGTTTGGACTTGTTTTCTGTTTTTCTATGTTTATGTGTACATCAGAGTGAGTTAAGCTCATTTGGAGATTTTCCATTTTTTTCTCTTGCCACATGATATAAACCTTAAAAAGTTAACATAACATCTTTACAATGTTACTTCTGGACTCTCAGTGTAAAATTGTGCAATTATTTCATTGTTTGGACTTGTTTTCTGTTTTTCTATGTTTACTTGCGCATTGGAGTGAGTTAAGCTCATTTGGAGATTTTCTATTTTTTTCTCCTGCCACATGATATAAACCTTAAAAAGTAAACATAACATCTTTACAATGTTACTTCTGGACACTCAGTGTAAAATGTAGCAATTATTTCATTGTTTGGACTTGTTTTCTGTTTTTCTATGTTTATGTGTACATCAGAGTGAGTTAAGCTCATTTGGAGATTTTCTATTTTTTTCTCCTGCCACATGATATAAACCTTAAAAAGTAAACATAACATCTTTACAATGTTACTTCTGGACACTCAGTGTAAAATTGTGCAATTATTTCATTGTTTGGACTTGTTTTCTGTTTTTCTATGTTTATGTGTACATTAGAGTGAGATAAGCTCATTTGGAGATTTTCTATTTTTTTCTCCTGCCACATGATATAAACCTTAAAAAGTGAACTTATCATCTATACAATGTTACTTCTGGACACTCAGTGTAAAATTGTGCAATTATTTCATTGTTTGGACTTGTTTTCTGTTTTTCTATGTTTATGTGTACATCAGAGTGAGTTAAGCTCATTTGGAGATTTTCTATTTTTTTCTCCTGCCACATGATATAAACCTTAAAAAGTGAACTTAACATCTTTACAATGTTACTTCTGGACACTCAGTGTGAAATGTAGCAATTATTTCATTGTTTGGACTTGTTTTCTGTTTTTCTATGTTTATGTGTACTTCAGAGTGAGTTAAGCTCATTTGGAGATTTTCCATTTTTTTCTCTTGCCACATGATATAAACCTTAAAAAGTTTACATAACATCTTTACAATGTTACTTCTGGACTCTCAGTGTAAAATTGTGCAATTATTTCATTGTTTGGACTTGTTTTCTGTTTTTCTATGTTTATGTGTACATTAGAGTGAGATAAGCTCATTTGGAGATTTTCTATTTTTTTCTCCTGCCACATGATATAAACCTTAAAAAGTGAACTTAACATCTGTACAATGTTACTTCTGAACACTCAGTGTGAAATGTAGCAATTATTTCATTGTTTGGACTTGTTTTCTGTTTTTCTATGTTTACTTGCGCATTGGAGTGAGTTAAGCTCATTTGGAGATTTTCTATTTTTTTCTCCTGCCACATGATATAAACCTTAAAAAGTAAACATAACATCTTTACAATGTTACTTCTGGACACTCAGTGTAAAATGTAGCAATTATTTCATTGTTTGGACTTGTTTTCTGTTTTTCTATGTTTATGTGTACATTAGAGTGAGATAAGCTCATTTGGAGATTTTCTATTTTTTTCTCCTGCCACATGATATAAACCTTAAAAAGTGAACTTATCATCTATACAATGTTACTTCTGGACACTCAGTGTAAAATTGTGCAATTATTTCATTGTTTGGACTTGTTTTCTGTTTTTCTATGTTTATGTGTACATCAGAGTGAGTTAAGCTCATTTGGAGATTTTCTATTTTTTTCTCCTGCCACATGATATAAACCTTAAAAAGTGAACTTAACATCTTTACAATGTTACTTCTGGACACTCAGTGTGAAATGTAGCAATTATTTCATTGTTTGGACTTGTTTTCTGTTTTTCTATGTTTATGTGTACTTCAGAGTGAGTTAAGCTCATTTGGAGATTTTCCATTTTTTTCTCTTGCCACATGATATAAACCTTAAAAAGTTTACATAACATCTTTACAATGTTACTTCTGGACTCTCAGTGTAAAATTGTGCAATTATTTCATTGTTTGGACTTGTTTTCTGTTTTTCTATGTTTATGTGTACATTAGAGTGAGATAAGCTCATTTGGAGATTTTCTATTTTTTTCTCCTGCCACATGATATAAACCTTAAAAAGTGAACTTAACATCTGTACAATGTTACTTCTGAACACTCAGTGTGAAATGTAGCAATTATTTCATTGTTTGGACTTGTTTTCTGTTTTTCTATGTTTACTTGCGCATTGGAGTGAGTTAAGCTCATTTGGAGATTTTCTATTTTTTTCTCCTGCCACATGATATAAACCTTAAAAAGTGAACTTAACATCTTTACAATGTTACTTCTGGACACTCAGTGTAAAATTGTGCAATTATTTCATTGTTTGGACTTGTTTTCTGTTTTTCTATGTTTATGTGTACATCAGAGTGAGTTAAGCTCATTTGGAGATTTTCTATTTTTTTCTCCTGCCACATGATATAAACCTTAAAAAGTAAACAAAACATCTTTACAATGTTGCTTCTGGACACTCAGTGTAAAATTTAGCAATTATTTCATTGTTTGGACTTGTTTTCTGTTTTCTTTGTTTATGTGTACATCAGAGTGAGTTAAGCTCATTTGGAGATTTTCCATTTTTTTCTCCTGCCACATGATATAAACCTTAAAAAGTAAACATAACATCTTTACAATGTTACTTCTGGACACTCAGTGTAAAATTGTGCAATTATTTCATTGTTTGGACTTGTTTTCTGTTTTTCTATGTTTATGTGTACATTAGAGTGAGATAAGCTCATTTGGAGATTTTCTATTTTTTTCTCCTGCCACATGATATAAACCTTAAAAAGTGAACTTAACATCTTTACAATGTTACTTCTGGACACTCAGTGTGAAATGTAGCAATGATTTCATTGTTTGGACTTGTTTTCTGTTTTTCTATGTTTACTTGCGCATTGGAGTGAGTTAAGCTCATTTGGAGATTTTCTATTTTTTTCTCCTGCCACATGATATAAACCTTAAAAAGTAAACATAACATCTTTACAATGTTACTTCTGGACACTCAGTGTAAAATTGTGCAATTATTTCATTGTTTGGACTTGTTTTCTGTTTTTCTATGTTTATGTGTACATTAGAGTGAGATAAGCTCATTTGGAGATTTTCTATTTTTTTCTCCTGCCACATGATATAAACCTTAAAAAGTGAACTTAACATCTGTACAATGTTACTTCTGGACACTCAGTGTAAAATTGTGCAATTATTTCATTGTTTGGACTTGTTTTCTGTTTTTCTATGTTTATGTGTACATCAGAGTGAGTTAAGCTCATTTGGAGATTTTCTATTTTTTTCTCCTGCCACATGATATAAACCTTAAAAAGTGAACTTAACATCTTTACAATGTTACTTCTGGACACTCAGTGTGAAATGTAGCAATTATTTCATTGTTTGGACTTGTTTTCTGTTTTTCTATGTTTATGTGTACTTCAGAGTGAGTTAAGCTCATTTGGAGATTTTCCATTTTTTTCTCTTGCCACATGATATAAACCTTAAAAAGTTAACATAACATCTTTACAATGTTACTTCTGGACTCTCAGTGTAAAATTGTGCAATTATTTCATTGTTTGGACTTGTTTTCTGTTTTTCTATGTTTATGTGTACATTAGAGTGAGATAAGCTCATTTGGAGATTTTCTATTTTTTTCTCCTGCCACATGATATAAACCTTAAAAAGTGAACTTAACATCTGTACAATGTTACTTCTGAACACTCAGTGTGAAATGTAGCAATTATTTCATTGTATGGACTTGTTTTCTGTTTTTCTATGTTTACTTGCGCATTGGAGTGAGTTAAGCTCATTTGGAGATTTTCTATTTTTTTCTCCTGCCACATGATATAAACCTTAAAAAGTGAACTTAACATCTTTACAATGTTACTTCTGGACACTCAGTGTAAAATTGTGCAATTATTTCATTGTTTGGACTTGTTTTCTGTTTTTCTATGTTTATGTGTACATCAGAGTGAGTTAAGCTCATTTGGAGATTTTCTATTTTTTTCTCCTGCCACATGATATAAACCTTAAAAAGTAAACAAAACATCTTTACAATGTTACTTCTGGACACTCAGTGTAAAATTTAGCAATTATTTCATTGTTTGGACTTGTTTTCTGTTTTCTTTGTTTATGTGTACATCAGAGTGAGTTAAGCTCATTTGGAGATTTTCCATTTTTTTCTCCTGCCACATGATATAAACCTTAAAAAGTAAACATAACATCTTTACAATGTTACTTCTGGACACTCAGTGTAAAATTGTGCAATTATTTCATTGTTTGGACTTGTTTTCTGTTTTTCTATGTTTATGTGTACATTAGAGTGAGATAAGCTCATTTGGAGATTTTCTATTTTTTTCTCCTGCCACATGATATAAACCTTAAAAAGTGAACTTAACATCTTTACAATGTTACTTCTGGACACTCAGTGTGAAATGTAGCAATTATTTCATTGTTTGGACTTGTTTTCTGTTTTTCTATGTTTATGTGTACATCAGAGTGAGTTAAGCTCATTTGGAGATTTTCCATTTTTTTCTCTTGCCACATGATATAAACCTTAAAAAGTTAACATGACATCTTTACAATGTTATTTCTGGACTCTCAGTGTAAAATTGTGCAATTATTTCATTGTTTGGACTTGTTTTCTGTTTTTCTATGTTTACTTGCGCATTGGAGTGAGTTAAGCTCATTTGGAGATTTTCTATTTTTTTCTCCTGCCACATGATATAAACCTTAAAAAGTAAACATAACATCTTTACAATGTTACTTCTGGACACTCAGTGTAAAATGTAGCAATTATTTCATTGTTTGGACTTGTTTTCTGTTTTTCTATGTTTATGTGTACATCAGAGTGAGTTAAGCTCATTTGGAGATTTTCTATTTTTTTCTCCTGCCACATGATATAAACCTTAAAAAGTAAACATAACATCTTTACAATGTTACTTCTGGACACTCAGTGTAAAATTGTGCAATTATTTCATTGTTTGGACTTGTTTTCTGTTTTTCTATGTTTACTTGCGCATTGGAGTGAGTTGAGCTCATTTGGAGATTTTCTATTTTTTTCTCCTGCCACATGATATAAACCTTAAAAAGTAAACATAACATCTTTACAATGTTACTTCTGGACTCTCAGTGTAAAATTGTGCAATTATTTCATTGTTTGGACTTGTTTTCTGTTTTTCTATGTTTACTTGCGCATTGGAGTGAGTTAAGCTCATTTGGAGATTTTCTATTTTTTTCTCCTGCCACATGATATAAACCTTAAAAAGTAAACATAACATCTTTACAATGTTACTTCTGGACACTCAGTGTAAAATGTAGCAATTATTTCATTGTTTGGACTTGTTTTCTGTTTTTCTATGTTTATGTGTACATCAGAGTGAGTTAAGCTCATTTGGAGATTTTCTATTTTTTTCTCCTGCCACATGATATAAACCTTAAAAAGTAAACATAACATCTTTACAATGTTACTTCTGGACACTCAGTGTAAAATGTAGCAATTATTTCATTGTTTGGACTTGTTTTCTGTTTTTCTATGTTCATGTGTACATTAGAGTGAGATAAGCTCATTTGGAGATTTTCTATTTTTTTCTCCTGCCACATGATATAAACCTTAAAAAGTGAACTTAACATCTTTACAATGTTACTTCTGGACACTCAGTGTAAAATTGTGCAATTATTTCATTGTTTGGACTTGTTTTCTGTTTTTCTATGTTTATGTGTACATCAGAGTGAGTTAAGCTCATTTGGAGATTTTCTATTTTTTTCTCCTGTCACATGATATAAACCTTAAAAAGTGAACAAAACATCTTTACAATGTTACTTCTGGACACTCAGTGTAAAATTGTGCAATTATTTCATTGTTTGGACTTGTTTTCTGTTTTTCTATGTTTATGTGTACATCAGAGTGAGTTAAGCTCATTTGGAGATTTTCTATTTTTTTCTCCTACCACATGATATAAACCTTAAAAAGTGAACAAAACATCATTACAATGTTACTTCTGGACACTCAGTGTGAAATGTAGCAATTATTTTATTGTTTGGACTTGTTTTCTGTTTTTCTATGTTTATGTGTACATCAGAGTGAGTTAAGCTCATTTGGAGATTTTCTATTTTTTTCTCTTGCCACATGATATAAACCTTAAAAAGTGAACTTAACATCTGTACAATGTTACTTCTGGACATTCAGTGTGAAATGTAGCAATTATTTCATTGTTTGGACTTGTTTTCTGTTTTTCTATGTTTATGTGTACATCAGAGTGAGTTAAGCTCATTTGGAGATTTTCTATTTTTTTCTCCTGCCACATGATATAAACCTTAAAAAGTAAACATAACATCTTTACAATGTTACTTCAGGACACTCAGTGTAAAATTGTGCAATTATTTCATTGTTTGGACTTGTTTTCTGTTTTTCTATGTTTATGTGTACATTAGAGTGAGATAAGCTCATTTGGAGATTTTCTATTTTTTTCTCCTGCCACATGATATAAACCTTAAAAAGTGAACTTAACATCTTTACAATGTTACTTCTGGACACTCAGTGTAAAATTGTGCAATTATTTCATTGTTTGGACTTGTTTTCTGTTTTTCTATGTTTATGTGTACATCAGAGTGAGTTAAGCTCATTTGGAGATTTTCTATTTTTTTCTCCTGCCACATGATATAAACCTTAAAAAGTAAACAAAACATCTTTACAATGTTACTTCTGGACACTCAGTGTAAAATTTAGCAATTATTTCATTGTTTGGACTTGTTTTCTGTTTTCTTTGTTTATGTGTACATCAGAGTGAGTTAAGCTCATTTGGAGATTTTCCATTTTTTTTCTCCTGCCACATGATATAAACCTTAAAAAGTAAACATAACATCTTTACAATGTTACTTCTGGACACTCAGTGTAAAATTGTGCAATTATTTCATTGTTTGGACTTGTTTTCTGTTTTTCTATGTTTATGTGTACATTAGAGTGAGATAAGCTCATTTGGAGATTTTCTATTTTTTTCTCCTGCCACATGATATAAATCTTAAAAAGTGAACTTAACATCTTTACAATGTTACTTCTGGACACTCAGTGTGAAATGTAGCAATTATTTCATTGTTTGGACTTGTTTTCTGTTTTTCTATGTTTATGTGTACATCAGAGTGAGTTAAGCTCATTTGGAGATTTTCCATTTTTTTCTCTTGCCACATGATATAAACCTTAAAAAGTGAACAAAACATCTTTACAATGTTACTTCTGGACACTCAGTGTAAAATTTAGCAATTATTTCATTGTTTGGACTTGTTTTCTGTTTTCTATGTTTATGTGTACATCAGAGTGAGTTAAGCTCATTTGGAGATTTTCCATTTTTTTCTCTTGCCACATGATATAAACCTTAAAAAGTGAACTTAACATCTGTACAATGTTACTTCTGAACACTCAGTGTGAAATGTAGCAATTATTTCATTGTTTGGACTTGTTTTCTGTTTTTCTATTTTTATGTGTACATCAGAGTGAGTTAAGCTCATTTGGAGATTTTCTATTTTTTTCTCCTGCCACATGATATAAACCTTAAAAAGTAAACAAAACATCTTTACAATGTTACTTCTGGACACTCAGTGTAAAATTTAGCAATTATTTCATTGTTTGGACTTGTTTTCTGTTTTCTTTGTTTATGTGTACATCAGAGTGAGTTAAGCTCATTTGGAGATTTTCCATTTTTTTCTCCTGCCACATGATATAAACCTTAAAAAGTAAACATAACATCTTTACAATGTTACTTCTGGACACTCAGTGTAAAATGTAGCAATTATTTCATTGTTTGGACTTGTTTTCTGTTTTTCTATGTTTATGTGTACATTAGAGTGAGATAAGCTCATTTGGAGATTTTCTATTTTTTTCTCCTGCCACATGATATAAACCTTAAAAAGTGAACTTAACATCTTTACAATGTTACTTCTGGACACTCAGTGTGAAATGTAGCAATTATTTCATTGTTTGGACTTGTTTTCTGTTTTTCTATGTTTATGTGTACATCAGAGTGAGTTAAGCTCATTTGGAGATTTTCCATTTTTTTCTCTTGCCACATGATATAAACCTTAAAAAGTTAACATAACATCTTTACAATGTTACTTCTGGACTCTCAGTGTAAAATTGTGCAATTATTTCATTGTTTGGACTTGTTTTCTGTTTTTCTATGTTTACTTGCGCATTGGAGTGAGTTAAGCTCATTTGGAGATTTTCTATTTTTTTCTCCTGCCACATGATATAAACCTTAAAAAGTAAACATAACATCTTTACAATGTTACTTCTGGACACTCAGTGTAAAATGTAGCAATTATTTCATTGTTTGGACTTGTTTTCTGTTTTTCTATGTTTATGTGTACATCAGAGTGAGTTAAGCTCATTTGGAGATTTTCTATTTTTTTCTCCTGCCACATGATATAAACCTTAAAAAGTAAACAAAACATCTTTACAATGTTACTTCTGGACACTCAGTGTAAAATTTAGCAATTATTTCATTGTTTGGACTTGTTTTCTGTTTTCTTTGTTTATGTGTACATCAGAGTGAGTTAAGCTCATTTGGAGATTTTCCATTTTTTTCTCCTGCCACATGATATAAACCTTAAAAAGTGAACTTAACATCTTTACAATGTTACTTCTGGACACTCAGTGTAAAATTGTGCAATTATTTCATTGTTTGGACTTGTTTTCTGTTTTTCTATGTTTATGTGTACATCAGAGTGAGTTAAGCTCATTTGGAGATTTTCTATTTTTTTCTCCTGCCACATGATATAAACCTTAAAAAGTGAACAAAACATCTTTACAATGTTACTTCTGGACACTCAGTGTAAAATTGTGCAATTATTTCATTGTTTGTACTTGTTTTCTGTTTTTCTATGTTTATGTGTACACTAGAGTGAGATAAGCTCATTTGGAGATTTTCTATTTTTTTCTCCTGCCACATGATATAAACCTTAAAAAGTGAACTTAACATCTGTAGAATGTTACTTCTGGACACTCAGTGTGAAATTGTGCAATTATTTCATTGTTTGGACTTGTTTTCTGTTTTTCTATGTTTACTTGCGCATTGGAGTGAGTTAAGCTCATTTGGAGATTTTCTATTTTTTTCTCCTGCCACATGATATAAACCTTAAAAAGTGAACTTAACATCTTTACAATGTTACTTCTGGACACTCAGTGTAAAATTGTGCAATTATTTCATTGTTTGGACTTGTTTTCTGTTTTTCTATGTTTATGTGTACATTAGAGTGAGATAAGCTCATTTGGAGATTTTCTATTTTTTTCTCCTGCCACATGATATAAACCTTAAAAAGTGAACATAACCTCTTTACAATGTTACTTCTGGACTCTCAGTGTAAAATTGTGCAATTATTTCATTGTTTGGACTTGTTTTCTGTTTTTCTATGTTTACTTGCGCATTGGAGTGAGTTAAGCTCATTTGGAGATTTTCTATTTTTTTCTCCTGCCACTTGATATACACCTTAAAAAGTGAACTTAACATCTTTACAATGTTACTTCTGGACACTCAGTGTAAAATTTAGCAATTATTTCATTGTTTGGACTTGTTTTCTGTTTTTCTATGTGTATGTGTACATTAGAGTGAGATAAGCTCATTTTGGAGATTTTCTATTTTTTTTCTCCTGCCACATGATATAAACCTTAAAAAGTGAACTTAACATCTTTACAATGTTACTTCTGGACACTCAGTGTGAAATGTAGCAATTATTTTATTGTTTGGACTTGTTTTCTGTTTTTCTATGTTTATGTGTACATCAGAGTGAGTTAAGCTCATTTGGAGATTTTCTATTTTTTTCTCTTGCCACATGATATGAACCTTAAAAAGTGAACTTAACATCTGTACAATGTTACTTCTGGACATTCAGTGTGAAATGTAGCAATTATTTCATTGTTTGGACTTGTTTTCTGTTTTTCTATGTTTATGTGTACATCAGAGTGAGTTAAGCTCATTTGGAGATATTCTATTTTTTTCTCCTGCCACATGATATAAACCTTAAAAAGTAAACATAACATCTTTACAATGTTACTTCTGGACACTCAGTGTAAAATTGTGCAATTATTTCATTGTTTGGACTTGTTTTCTGTTTTTCTATGTTTATGTGTACATTAGAGTGAGATAAGCTCATTTGGAGATTTTCTATTTTTTTCTCCTGCCACATGATATAAACCTTAAAAAGTGAACTTAACATCTTTACAATGTTACTTCTGGACACTCAGTGTAAAATTGTGCAATTATTTCATTGTTTGGACTTGTTTTCTGTTTTTCTATGTTTATGTGTACATCAGAGTGAGTTAAGCTCATTTGGAGATTTTCTATTTTTTTCTCTTGCCACATGATATAAACCTTAAAAAGTGAACTTAACATCTGTACAATGTTACTTCTGGACATTCAGTGTGAAATGTAGCAATTATTTCATTGTTTGGACTTGTTTTCTGTTTTTCTATGTTTATGTGTACATCAGAGTGAGTTAAGCTCATTTGGAGATTTTCTATTTTTTTCTCCTGCCACATGATATAAACCTTAAAAAGTAAACATAACATCTTTACAATGTTACTTCTGGACACTCAGTGTAAAATTGTGCAATTATTTCATTGTTTGGACTTGTTTTCTGTTTTTCTATGTTTATGTGTACATTAGAGTGAGATAAGCTCATTTGGAGATTTTCTATTTTTTTCTCCTGCCACATGATATAAACCTTAAAAAGTGAACTTAACATCTTTACAATGTTACTTCTGGACACTCAGTGTAAAATTGTGCAATTATTTCATTGTTTGGACTTGTTTTCTGTTTTACTATGTTTATGTGTACATCAGAGTGAGTTAAGCTCATTTGGAGATTTTCTATTTTTTTCTCCTGCCACATGATATAAACCTTAAAAAGTAAACAAAACATCTTTACAATGTTACTTCTGGACACTCAGTGTAAAATTTAGCAATTATTTCATTGTTTGGACTTGTTTTCTGTTTTCTTTGTTTATGTGTACATCAGAGTGAGTTAAGCTCATTTGGAGATTTTCCATTTTTTTCTCCTGCCACATGATATAAACCTTAAAAAGTGAACTTAACATCTTTACAATGTTACTTCTGGACACTCAGTGTAAAATTGTGCAATTATTTCATTGTTTGGACTTGTTTTCTGTTTTTCTATGTTTATGTGTACATTAGAGTGAGATAAGCTCATTTGGAGATTTTCTATTTTTTTCTCCTGCCACATGATATAAACCTTAAAAAGTGAACTTAACATCTTTACAATGTTACTTCTGGACACTCAGTGTAAAATTGTGCAATTATTTCATTGTTTGGACTTGTTTTCTGTTTTTCTATGTTTATGTGTACATCAGAGTGAGTTAAGCTCATTTGGAGATTTTCTATTTTTTTCTCTTGCCACATGATATAAACCTTAAAAAGTGAACTTAACATCTGTACAATGTTACTTCTGGACATTCAGTGTGAAATGTAGCAATTATTTCATTGTTTGGACTTGTTTTCTGTTTTTCTATGTTTATGTGTACATCAGAGTGAGTTAAGCTCATTTGGAGATTTTCTATTTTTTTCTCCTGCCACATGATATAAACCTTAAAAAGTAAACATAACATCTTTACAATGTTACTTCTGGACACTCAGTGTAAAATTGTGCAATTATTTCATTGTTTGGACTTGTTTTCTGTTTTTCTATGTTTATGTGTACATTAGAGTGAGATAAGCTCATTTGGAGATTTTCTATTTTTTTCTCCTGCCACATGATATAAACCTTAAAAAGTGAACTTAACATCTTTACAATGTTACTTCTGGACACTCAGTGTAAAATTGTGCAATTATTTCATTGTTTGGACTTGTTTTCTGTTTTACTATGTTTATGTGTACATCAGAGTGAGTTAAGCTCATTTGGAGATTTTCTATTTTTTTCTCCTGCCACATGATATAAACCTTAAAAAGTAAACAAAACATCTTTACAATGTTACTTCTGGACACTCAGTGTAAAATTTAGCAATTATTTCATTGTTTGGACTTGTTTTCTGTTTTCTTTGTTTATGTGTACATCAGAGTGAGTTAAGCTCATTTGGAGATTTTCCATTTTTTTCTCCTGCCACATGATATAAACCTTAAAAAGTGAACTTAACATCTTTACAATGTTACTTCTGGACACTCAGTGTAAAATGTAGCAATTATTTCATTGTTTGGACTTGTTTTCTGTTTTTCTATGTTTATGTGTACATCAGAGTGAGTTAAGCTCATTTGGAGATTTTCTATTTTTTTCTCCTGCCACATGATATAAACCTTACAAAGTAAACATAACATCTTTACAATGTTACTTCTGGACACTCAGTGTAAAATTGTGCAATTATTTCATTGTTTGGACTTGTTTTCTGTTTTTCTATGTTTATGTGTACATTAGAGTGAGATAAGCTAATTTGGAGATTTTCTATTTTTTTCTCCTGCCACATGATATAAACCTTAAAAAGTGAACTTAACATCTATGCAATGTTACTTCTGGACACTCAGTGTAAAATTGTGCAATTATTTCATTGTTTGGACTTGTTTTCTGTTTTTCTATGTTTATGTGTACATCAGAGTGAGTTAAGCTCATTTGGAGATTTTCTATTTTTTTCTCCTGCCACATGATATAAACCTTAAAAAGTAAACAAAACATCTTTACAATGTTACTTCTGGACACTCAGTGTAAAATTTAGCAATTATTTCATTGTTTGGAAATGTTTTCTGTTTTCTATGTTTATGTGTACATCAGAGTGAGTTAAGCTCATTTGGAGATTTTCTATTTTTTTCTCCTGCCACATGATATAAACCTTAAAAAGTGAACTTAACATCTGTAGAATGTTACTTCTGGACACTCAGTGTAAAATTGTGCAATTATTTCATTGTTTGGACTTGTTTTCTGTTTTTCTATGTTTATGTGTACATTAGAGTGAGATAAGCTCATTTGGAGATTTTCTATTTTTTTCTCCTGCCACATGATATAAACCTTAAAAAGTGAACTTAACATCTGTACAATGTTACTTCTGAACACTCAGTGTGAAATGTAGCAATTATTTCATTGTTTGGACTTGTTTTCTGTTTTTCTATGTTTACTTGCGCATTGGAGTGAGTTAAGCTCATTTGGAGATTTTCTATTTTTTTCTCCTGCCACATGATATAAACCTTAAAAAGTGAACTTAACATCTTTACAATGTTACTTCTGGACACTCAGTGTAAAATTGTGCAATTATTTCATTGTTTGGACTTGTTTTCTGTTTTTCTATGTTTACTTGCGCATTGGAGTGAGTTAAGCTCATTTGGAGATTTTCTATTTTTTTCTCTTGCCACATGATATAAACCTTAAAAAGTGAACTTAACATCTGTACAATGTTACTTCTGGACATTCAGTGTGAAATGTAGCAATTATTTCATTGTTTGGACTTGTTTTCTGTTTTTCTATGTTTATGTGTACATCAGAGTGAGTTAAGCTCATTTGGAGATTTTCTATTTTTTTCTCCTGCCACATGATATAAACCTTAAAAAGTAAACATAACATCTTTACAATGTTACTTCTGGACACTCAGTGTAAAATTGTGCAATTATTTCATTGTTTGGACTTGTTTTCTGTTTTTCTATGTTTATGTGTACATTAGAGTGAGATAAGCTCATTTGGAGATTTTCTATTTTTTTCTCCTGCCACATGATATAAACCTTAAAAGTGAACTTAACATCTTTACAATCTTACTTCTGGACACTCAGTGTAAAATTGTGCAATTATTTCATTGTTTGGACTTGTTTTCTGTTTTTCTATGTTTATGTGTACATCAGAGTGAGTTAAGCTCATTTGGAGATTTTCTATTTTTTTCTCCTGCCACATGATATAAACCTTAAAAAGTAAACAAAACATCTTTACAATGTTACTTCTGGACACTCAGTGTAAAATTTAGCAATTATTTCATTGTTTGGACTTGTTTTCTGTTTTCTTTGTTTATGTGTACATCAGAGTGAGTTAAGCTCATTTGGAGATTTTCCATTTTTTTCTCCTGCCACATGATATAAACCTTAAAAAGTAAACATAACATCTTTACAATGTTACTTCTGGACACTCAGTGTAAAATTGTGCAATTATTTCATTGTTTGGACTTGTTTTCTGTTTTTCTATGTTTATGTGTACATTAGAGTGAGATAAGCTCATTTGGAGATTTTCTATTTTTTTCTCCTGCCACATGATATAAACCTTAAAAAGTGAACTTAACATCTTTACAATGTTACTTCTGGACACTCAGTGTGATATGTAGCAATTATTTCATTGTTTGGACTTGTTTTCTGTTTTTCTATGTTTATGTGTACATCAGAGTGAGTTAAGCTCATTTGGAGATTTTCCATTTTTTTCTCTTGCCACATGATATAAACCTTAAAAAGTTAACATAACATCTTTACAATGTTACTTCTGGACTCTCAGTGTAAAATTGTGCAATTATTTCATTGTTTGGACTTGTTTTCTGTTTTTCTATGTTTACTTGCGCATTGGAGTGAGTTAAGCTCATTTGGAGATTTTCTATTTTTTTCTCCTGCCACATGATATAAACCTTAAAAAGTAAACATAACATCTTTACAATGTTACTTCTGGACACTCAGTGTAAAATGTAGCAATTATTTCATTGTTTGGACTTGTTTTCTGTTTTTCTATGTTTATGTGTACATCAGAGTGAGTTAAGCTCATTTGGAGATTTTCTATTTTTTTCTCCTGCCACATGATATAAACCTTAAAAAGTAAACATAACATCTTTACAATGTTACTTCTGGACACTCAGTGTAAAATTGTGCAATTATTTCATTGTTTGGACTTGTTTTCTGTTTTTCTATGTTTATGTGTACATTAGAGTGAGATAAGCTCATTTGGAGATTTTCTATTTTTTTCTCCTGCCACATGATATAAACCTTAAAAAGTGAACTTAACATCTATACAATGTTACTTCTGGACACTCAGTGTAAAATTGTGCAATTATTTCATTGTTTGGACTTGTTTTCTGTTTTTCTATGTTTATGTGTACATCAGAGTGAGTTAAGCTCATTTGGAGATTTTCTATTTTTTTCTCCTGCCACATGATATAAACCTTAAAAAGTGAACTTAACATCTGTACAATGTTACTTCTGAACACTCAGTGTGAAATGTAGCAATTATTTCATTGTTTGGACTTGTTTTCTGTTTTTCTATGTTTACTTGCGCATTGGAGTGAGTTAAGCTCATTTGGAGATTTTCTATTTTTTTCTCCTGCCACATGATATAAACCTTAAAAAGTGAACTTAACATCTTTACAATGTTACTTCTGGACACTCAGTGTAAAATTGTGCAATTATTTCATTGTTTGGACTTGTTTTCTGTTTTTCTATGTTTATGTGTACATTAGAGTGAGATAAGCTCATTTGGAGATTTTCTATTTTTTTCTCCTGCCACATGATATAAACCTTAAAAAGTGAACTTAACATCTGTAGAATGTTACTTCTGGACACTCAGTGTAAAATTGTGCAATTATTTCATTGTTTGGACTTGTTTTCTGTTTTTCTATGTTTATGTGTACATCAGAGTGAGTTAAGCTCATTTGGAGATTTTCCATTTTTTTCTCTTGTCACATGATATAAACCTTAAAAAGTTAACATAACATCTTCACAATGTTACTTCTGGACTCTCAGTGTAAAATTGTGCAATTATTTCATTGTTTGGACTTGTTTTCTGTTTTTCTTGCGCATTGGAGTGAGTTAAGCTCATTTGGAGATTTTCTATTTTTTTCTCCTGCCACATGATATAAACCTTAAAAAGTGAACTTAACATCTTTACAATGTTACTTCTGGACACTCAGTGTAAAATTGTGCAATTATTTCATTGTTTGGACTTGTTTTCTGTTTTTCTATGTTTATGTGTACATTAGAGTGAGATAAGCTCATTTGGAGATTTTCTATTTTTTTCTCCTGCCACATGATATAAACCTTAAAAAGTAAACTTAACATCTGTAGAATGTTACTTCTGGACACTCAGTGTGAAATTGTGCAATTATTTCATTGTTTGGACTTGTTTTCTGTTTTTCTATGTTTACTTGCGCATTGGAGTGAGTTAAGCTCATTTGGAGATTTTCTATTTTTTTCTCCTGCCACATGATATAAACCTTAAAAAGTGAACTTAACATCTTTACAATGTTACTTCTGGACACTCAGTGTAAAATTGTGCAATTATTTCATTGTTTGGACTTGTTTTCTGTTTTTCTATGTTTATGTGTACATTAGAGTGAGATAAGCTCATTTGGAGATTTTCTATTTTTTTCTCCTGCCACATGATATAAACCTTAAAAAGTGAACATAACATCTGTACAATGTTACTTCTGGACATTCAGTGTGAAATGTAGCAATTATTTCATTGTTTGGACTTGTTTTCTGTTTTTCTATGTTTACTTGCGCATTGGAGTGAGTTAAGCTCATTTGGAGATTTTCTATTTTTTTCTCCTGCCACATGATATAAACCTTAAAAAGTAAACATAACATCTTTACAATGTTACTTCTGGACACTCAGTGTAAAATTGTGCAATTATTTCATTGTTTGGACTTGTTTTCTGTTTTTCTATGTTTACTTGCGCATTGGAGTGAGTTAAGCTCATTTGGAGATTTTCTATTTTTTTCTCCTGCCACATGATATAAACCTTAAAAAGTAAACATAACATCTTTACAATGTTACTTCTGGACACTCAGTGTAAAATTTAGCAATTATTTCATTGTTTGGACTTGTTTTCTGTTTTCTATGTTTATGTGTACATCAGAGTGAGTTAAGCTCATTTGGAGATTTTCCATTTTTTTCTCTTGCCACGTGATATAAACCTTAAAAAGTTAACATAACATCTTTACAATGTTACTTCTGGACTCTCAGTGTAAAATTGTGCAATTATTTCATTGTTTGGACTTGTTTTCTGTTTTTCTATGTTTACTTGCGCATTGGAGTGAGTTAAGCTCATTTGGAGATTTTCTATTTTTTTCTCCTGCCACATGATATAAACCTTAAAAAGTAAACATAACATCTTTACAATGTTACTTCTGGACACTCAGTGTAAAATTTAGCAATTATTTCATTGTTTGGACTTGTTTTCTGTTTTCTATGTTTATGTGTACATCAGAGTGAGTTAAGCTCATTTGGAGATTTTCCATTTTTTTCAACTGCCACATGATATAAACCTTAAAAAGTGAACTTAACATCTTTACAATGTTACTTCTGGACACTCAGTGTAAAATGTAGCAATTATTTCATTGTTTGGACTTGTTTTCTGTTTTTCTATGTTTATGTGTACATCAGAGTGAGTTAAGCTCATTTGGAGATTTCCTATTTTTTTCTCCTGCCACATGATATAAACCTTAAAAAGTAGACATAACATCTTTACAATGTTACTTCTGGACACTCAGTGTAAAATTGTGCAATTATTTCATTGTTTGGACTTGTTTTCTGTTTTTCTATGTTTATGTGTACATCAGAGTGAGTTAAGCTCATTTGGAGATTTTCTATTTTTTTCTCCTGCCACATGATATAAACCTTAAAAAGTGAACTTAACATCTTTACAATGTTACTTCTGGACACTCAGTGTGAAATGTAGCAATTATTTCATTGTTTGGACTTGTTTTCTGTTTTTCTATGTTTATGTGTACATCAGAGTGAGTTAAGCTCATTTGGAGATTTTCCATTTTTTTCTCTTGCCACATGATATAAACCTTAAAAAGTTAACATAACATCTTTACAATGTTACTTCTGGACTCTCAGTGTAAAATTGTGCAATTATTTCATTGTTTGGACTTGTTTACTGTTTTTCTATGTTTATGTGTACATTAGAGTGAGATAAGCTCATTTGGAGATTTTCTATTTTTTTCTCCTGCCACATGATATAAACCTTAAAAAGTGAACTTAACATCTTTACAATGTTACTTGTGGACACTCAGTGTAAAATGTAGCAATTATTTCATTGTTTGGACTTGTTTTCTGTTTTTCTATGTTTATGTGTACATCAGAGTGAGTTAAGCTCATTTGGAGATTTTCTATTTTTTTCTCCTGCCACATGATATAAACCTTAAAAAGTAAACTTAACATCTTTACAATGTTACTTCTGGACACTCAGTGTAAAATTGTGCAATTATTTCATTGTTTGGACTTGTTTTCTGTTTTTCTATGTTTACTTGCGCATTGGAGTGAGTTAAGCTCATTTGGAGATTTTCTATTTTTTTCTCCTGCCACATGATATAAACCTTAAAAAGTAAACATAACATCTTTACAATGTTACTTCTGGACACTCAGTGTAAAATTTAGCAATTATTTCATTGTTTGGACTTGTTTTCTGTTTTCTATGTTTATGTGTACATCAGAGTGAGTTAAGCTCATTTGGAGATTTTCCATTTTTTTCAACTGCCACATGATATAAACCTTAAAAAGTGAACTTAACATCTTTACAATGTTACTTCTGGACACTCAGTGTAAAATGTAGCAATTATTTCATTGTTTGGACTTGTTTTCTGTTTTTCTATGTTTATGTGTACATCAGAGTGAGTTAAGCTCATTTGGAGATTTCCTATTTTTTTCTCCTGCCACATGATATAAACCTTAAAAAGTAGACATAACATCTTTACAATGTTACTTCTGGACACTCAGTGTAAAATTGTGCAATTATTTCATTGTTTGGACTTGTTTTCTGTTTTTCTATGTTTATGTGTACATCAGAGTGAGTTAAGCTCATTTGGAGATTTTCCATTTTTTTCTCTTGCCACGTGATATAAACCTTAAAAGTTAACATAACATCTTTACAATGTTACTTCTGGACTCTCAGTGTAAAATTGTGCAATTATTTCATTGTTTGGACTTGTTTTCTGTTTTTCTATGTTTACTTGCGCATTGGAGTGAGTTAAGCTCATTTGGAGATTTTCTATTTTTTTCTCCTGCCACATGATATAAACCTTAAAAAGTAAACATAACATCTTTACAATGTTACTTCTGTACACTCAGTGTAAAATTGTGCAATTATTTCATTGTTTGGACTTGTTTTCTGTTTTTCTATGTTTATGTGTACATCAGAGTGAGTTAAGCTCATTTGGAGATTTTCTATTTTTTTCTCCTGCCACATGATATAAACCTTAAAAAGTGAACTTAACATCTATACAATGTTACTTCTGGACACTCAGTGTAAAATTGTGCAATTATTTCATTGTTTGGACTTGTTTTCTGTTTTTCTATGTTTATGTGTACATCAGAGTGAGTTAAGCTCATTTGGAGATTTTCCATTTTTTTCTCTTGTTACATGATATAAACCTTAAAAAGTTAACATAACATCTTCACAATGTTACTTCTGGACTCTCAGTGTAAAATTGTGCAATTATTTCATTGTTTGGACTTGTTTTCTGTTTTTCTTGCGCATTGGAGTGAGTTAAGCTCATTTGGAGATTTTCTATTTTTTTCTCCTGCCACATGATATAAACCTTAAAAAGTGAACTTAACATCTTTACAATGTTACTTCTGGACACTCAGTGTAAAATTGTGCAATTATTTCATTGTTTGGACTTGTTTTCTGTTTTTCTATGTTTATGTGTACATTAGAGTGAGATAAGCTCATTTGGAGATTTTCTATTTTTTTCTCCTGCCACATGATATAAACCTTAAAAAGTAAACTTAACATCTGTAGAATGTTACTTCTGGACACTCAGTGTGAAATTGTGCAATTATTTCATTGTTTGGACTTGTTTTCTGTTTTTCTATGTTTACTTGCGCATTGGAGTGAGTTAAGCTCATTTGGAGATTTTCTATTTTTTTCTCCTGCCACATGATATAAACCTTAAAAAGTGAACTTAACATCTTTACAATGTTACTTCTGGACACTCAGTGTAAAATTGTGCAATTATTTCATTGTTTGGACTTGTTTTCTGTTTTTCTATGTTTATGTGTACATTAGAGTGAGATAAGCTCATTTGGAGATTTTCTATTTTTTTCTCCTGCCACATGATATAAACCTTAAAAAGTGAACATAACATCTGTACAATGTTACTTCTGGACATTCAGTGTGAAATGTAGCAATTATTTCATTGTTTGGACTTGTTTTCTGTTTTTCTATGTTTACTTGCGCATTGGAGTGAGTTAAGCTCATTTGGAGATTTTCTATTTTTTTCTCCTGCCACATGATATAAACCTTAAAAAGTAAACATAACATCTTTACAATGTTACTTCTGGACACTCAGTGTAAAATTGTGCAATTATTTCATTGTTTGGACTTGTTTTCTGTTTTTCTATGTTTACTTGCGCATTGGAGTGAGTTAAGCTCATTTGGAGATTTTCTATTTTTTTCTCCTGCCACATGATATAAACCTTAAAAAGTAAACATAACATCTTTACAATGTTACTTCTGGACACTCAGTGTAAAATTTAGCAATTATTTCATTGTTTGGACTTGTTTTCTGTTTTCTATGTTTATGTGTACATCAGAGTGAGTTAAGCTCATTTGGAGATTTTCCATTTTTTTCTCTTGCCACGTGATATAAACCTTAAAAAGTTAACATAACATCTTTACAATGTTACTTCTGGACTCTCAGTGTAAAATTGTGCAATTATTTCATTGTTTGGACTTGTTTTCTGTTTTTCTATGTTTACTTGCGCATTGGAGTGAGTTAAGCTCATTTGGAGATTTTCTATTTTTTTCTCCTGCCACATGATATAAACCTTAAAAAGTAAACATAACATCTTTACAATGTTACTTCTGGACACTCAGTGTAAAATTTAGCAATTATTTCATTGTTTGGACTTGTTTTCTGTTTTCTATGTTTATGTGTACATCAGAGTGAGTTAAGCTCATTTGGAGATTTTCCATTTTTTTCAACTGCCACATGATATAAACCTTAAAAAGTGAACTTAACATCTTTACAATGTTACTTCTGGACACTCAGTGTAAAATGTAGCAATTATTTCATTGTTTGGACTTGTTTTCTGTTTTTCTATGTTTATGTGTACATCAGAGTGAGTTAAGCTCATTTGGAGATTTCCTATTTTTTTCTCCTGCCACATGATATAAACCTTAAAAAGTAGACATAACATCTTTACAATGTTACTTCTGGACACTCAGTGTAAAAATGTGCAATTATTTCATTGTTTGGACTTGTTTTCTGTTTTTCTATGTTTATGTGTACATTGGAGTGAGATAAGCTCATTTGGAGATTTTCTATTTTTTTCTCCTGCCACATGATATAAACCTTAAAAAGTGAACTTAACATCTATACAATGTTACTTCTGGACACTCAGTGTAAAATTGTGCAATTATTTCATTGTTTGGACTTGTTTTCTGTTTTTCTATGTTTATGTGTACATCAGAGTGAGTTAAGCTCATTTGGAGATTTTCTATTTTTTTCTCCTGCCACATGATATAAACCTTAAAAAGTGAACTTAACATCTTTACAATGTTAC
>NW_028154631.1:90000-113744 GCF_963457635.1 Microchirus variegatus | reverse complement strand
CCCTAACACTAGAGTTCACCCTTAAAACCCTAAGGTTAAGCCCTAACACTAGAGTTCACCCTTAAAACCCTAAGGTTAAGCCCTAACACTAGAGTTCACCCTTAAAACCCTAAGGTTAAGCCCTAACACTAGAGTTCACCCTTAAAACCCTAAGGTTAAGCCTAACACTAGAGTTCACCCTTAAAACCCTAAGGTTAAGCCCTAACACTAGAGTTCACCCTTAAAACCCTAAGGTTAAGCCTAACACTAGAGTTCACCCTTAAAACCCTAAGGTTAAGCCCTAACACTAGAGTTCACCCTTAAAACCCTAAGGTTAAGCCCTAACACTAGAGTTCACCCTTAAAACCCTAAGGTTAAGCCCTAACACTAGAGTTCACCTTAAAACCCTAAGGTTAAGCCCTAACACTAGAGTTCACCCTTAAAACCCTAAGGTTAAGCCCTAACACTAGAGTTCACCCTTAAAACCCTAAGGTTAAGCCCTAACACTAGAGTTCACCCTTAAAACCCTAAGGTTAAGCCCTAACACTAGAGTTCACCCTTAAAACCCTAAGGTTAAGCCCTAACCACTAGAGTTCACCTCCTAAAACCCTAAGGTTAAGCCTAACACTAGAGTTCACCCTTAAACCCTAAGGTTAAGCCCTAACACTAGAGTTCACCCTTAAAACCCTAAGGTTAAGCCCTAACACTAGAGTTCACCCTTAAAACCCTAAGGTTAAGCCTAACACTAGAGTTCACCCTTAAAACCCTAAGGTTAAGCCCTAACACTAGAGTTCACCCTTAAAAACCCTAAGGTTAAGCCCTAACACTAGAGTTCACCTTAAAACCCTAAGGTTAAGCCCTAACACTAGAGTTCACCCTTAAAACCCTAAGGTTAAGCCCTAACACTAGAGTTCACCCTTAAAACCCTAAGGTTAAGCCCTAACACTAGAGTTCACCCTTAAAACCTAAGGTTAAGCCTAACACTAGAGTTCACCCTTAAAACCCTAAGGTTAAGCCCTAACACTAGAGTTCACCCTTAAAACCCTAAGGTTAAGCCCTAACACTAGAGTTCACCCTTAAAACCCTAAGGTTAAGCCCTAACACTAGAGTTCACCCTTAAACCCTAAGGTTAAGCCCTAACACTAGAGTTCACCCTTAAAACCCTAAGGTTAAGCCCTAACACTAGAGTTCACCCTTAAAACCCTAAGGTTAAGCCCTAACACTAGAGTTCACCCTTAAAACCCTAAGGTTAAGCCCTAACACTAGAGTTCACCCTTAAAACCTAAGGTTAAGCCCTAACACTAGAGTTCACCCTTAAAACCCTAAGGTTAAGCCCTAACACTAGAGTTCACCCTTAAAACCCTAAGGTTAAGCCCTAACACTAGAGTTCACCCTTAAAACCCTAAGGTTAAGCCCTAACACTAGAGTTCACCCTTAAAACCCTAAGGTTAAGCCTAACACTAGAGTTCACCCTTAAAACCCTAAGGTTAAGCCCTAACACTAGAGTTCACCCTTAAAACCTAAGGTTAAGCCCTAACACTAGAGTTCACCCTTAAAACCCTAGGTTAAGCCCTAACACTAGAGTTCACCCTTAAAACCCTAAGGTTAAGCCCTAACACTAGAGTTCACCCTTAAAACCCTAAGGTTAAGCCCTAACACTAGAGTTCACCCTTAAAACCCTAAGGTTAAGCCCTAACACTAGAGTTCACCCTTAAAACCCTAAGGTTAAGCCCTAACACTAGAGTTCACCCTTAAAACCCTAAGGTTAAGCCCTAACACTAGAGTTCACCTTAAAACCCTAAGGTTAAGCCCTAACACTAGAGTTCACCCTTAAAACCTAAGGTTAAGCCCTAACACTAGAGTTCACCCTTAAAACCCTAAGGTTAAGCCCTAACACTAGAGTTCACCCTTAAACCCTAAGGTTAAGCCCTAACACTAGAGTTCACCTTAAAACCCTAAGGTTAAGCCCTAACACTAGAGTTCACCTTAAAACCCTAAGGTTAAGCCCTAACACTAGAGTTCACCCTTAAAACCCTAAGGTTAAGCCCTAACACTAGAGTTCACCCTTAAAACCCTAAGGTTAAGCCCTAACACTAGAGTTCACCCTTAAAAACCCTAAGGTTAAGCCCTAACACTAGAGTTCACCCTTAAAACCCTAAGGTTAAGCCCTAACACTAGAGTTCACCCTTAAAACCCTAAGGTTAAGCCCTAACACTAGAGTTCACCCTTAAAACCCTAAGGTTAAGCCCTAACACTAGAGTTCACCCTTAAAACCCTAAGGTTAAGCCCTAACACTAGAGTTCACCCTTAAAACCCTAAGGTTAAGCCCTAACACTAGAGTTCACCCTTAAAACCCTAAGGTTAAGCCTAACACTAGAGTTCACCCTTAAAACCCTAAGGTTAAGCCCTACACTAGAGTTCACCTTAAAACCCTAAGGTTAAGCCCTAACACTAGAGTTCACCCTTAAAACCCTAAGGTTAAGCCCTAACACTAGAGTTCACCCTTAAAACCCTAAGGTTAAGCCCTAACACTAGAGTTCACCCTTAAAACCTAAGGTTAAGCCCTAACACTAGAGTTCACCCTTAAAACCCTAAGGGTTAAGCCCTAACACTAGAGTTCACCCTTAAAACCCTAAGGTAAGCCTAACACTAGAGTTCACCCTTAAAACCCTAAGGTTAAGCCCTAACACTAGAGTTCACCCTTAAAACCCTAAGGTTAAGCCCTAACACTAGAGTTCACCCTTAAAACCCTAAGGTTAAGCCCTAACACTAGAGTTCACCCTTAAAACCCTAAGGTTAAGCCCTAACACTAGAGTTCACCCTTAAAACCCTAAGGTTAAGCCCTAACACTAGAGTTCACCCTTAAAACCCTAAGGTTAAGCCCTAACACTAGAGTTCACCCTTAAAACCCTAAGGTTAAGCCCTAACACTAGAGTTCACCCTTAAAACCCTAAGGTTAAGCCCTAACACTAGAGTTCACCCTTAAAACCTAAGGTTAAGCCCTAACACTAGAGTTCACCCTTAAAACCCTAAGGTTAAGCCCTAACACTAGAGTTCACCCTTAAAACCCTAAGGTTAAGCCCTAACACTAGAGTTCACCCTTAAAACCCTAAGGTTAAGCCTAACACTAGAGTTCACCCTTAAAACCCTAAGGTTAAGCCCTAACACTAGAGTTCACCCTTAAAACCCTAAGGTTAAGCCCTAACACTAGAGTTCACCCTTAAAACCTAAGGTTAAGCCCTAACACTAGAGTTCACCCTTAAAACCCTAAGGTTAAGCCCTAACACTAGAGTTCACCTTAAAACCTAAGGTTAAGCCCTAACACTAGAGTTCACCCTTAAAACCCTAAGGTTAAGCCCTAACACTAGAGTTCACCCTTAAAACCCTAAGGTTAAGCCCTAACACTAGAGTTCACCCTTAAAACCCTAAGGTTAAGCCCTAACACTAGAGTTCACCCTTAAAACCCTAAGGTTAAGCCCTAACACTAGAGTTCACCCTTAAAACCCTAAGGTTAAGCCCTAACACTAGAGTTCACCCTTAAAACCCTAAGGTTAAGCCCTAACACTAGAGTTCACCCTTAAAACCCTAAGGTTAAGCCCTAACACTAGAGTTCACCCTTAAAACCCTAAGGTTAAGCCCTAACACTAGAGTTCACCCTTAAAACCCTAAGGTTAAGCCCTAACACTAGAGTTCACCCTTAAAACCCTAAGGTTAAGCCCTAACACTAGAGTTCACACCTTAAAACCCTAAGGTTAAGCCCTAACACTAGAGTTCACCCTTAAAACCCTAAGGTTAAGCCCTAACACTAGAGTTCACACCTTAAAACCCTAAGTTAAGCCCTAACACTAGAGTTCACCCTTAAAACCTAAGGTTAAGCCTAACACTAGAGTTCACCCTTAAAACCCTAAGGTTAAGCCCTAACACTAGAGTTCACCCTTAAAACCCTAAGGTTAAGCCCTAACACTAGAGTTCACCCTTAAAACCCTAAGGTTAAGCCCTAACACTAGAGTTCACCCTTAAAACCCTAAGTTAAGCCCTAACACTAGAGTTCACCCTTAAAACCCTAAGGTTAAGCCCTAACACTAGAGTTCACCCTTAAAACCCTAAGGTTAAGCCCTAACACTAGAGTTCACCCTTAAAACCCTAAGGTTAAGCCCTAACACTAGAGTTCACCCTTAAAACCCTAAGGTTAAGCCCTAACACTAGAGTTCACCCTTAAAACCCTAAGGTTAAGCCCTAACACTAGAGTTCACCCTTAAAACCCTAAGGTTAAGCCCTAACACTAGAGTTCACCCTTAAAACCCTAAGGTTAAGCCCTAACACTAGAGTTCACCCTTAAAACCCTAAGGTTAAGCCCTAACACTAGAGTTCACCCTTAAAACCCTAAGGTTAAGCCCTAACACTAGAGTTCACCCTTAAAACCCTAAGGTTAAGCCCTAACACTAGAGTTCACCCTTAAAACCCTAAGGTTAAGCCCTAACACTAGAGTTCACCCTTAAAACCCTAAGGTTAAGCCCTAACACTAGAGTTCACCCTTAAAACCCTAAGGTTAAGCCCTAACACTAGAGTTCACCCTTAAAACCCTAAGGTTAAGCCCTAACACTAGAGTTCACCCTTAAAACCCTAAGGTTAAGCCCTAACACTAGAGTTCACCCTTAAAACCCTAAGGTTAAGCCCTAACACTAGAGTTCACCCTTAAAACCCTAAGGTTAAGCCCTAACACTAGAGTTCACCCTTAAAACCCTAAGGTTAAGCCCTAACACTAGAGTTCACCCTTAAAACCCTAAGGTTAAGCCCTAACACTAGAGTTCACCCTTAAAACCCTAAGGTTAAGCCCTAACACTAGAGTTCACCCTTAAAACCCTAAGGTTAAGCCCTAACACTAGAGTTCACCCTTAAAACCCTAAGGTTAAGCCCTAACACTAGAGTTCACCCTTAAAACCCTAAGGTTAAGCCCTAACACTAGAGTTCACCCTTAAAACCCTAAGGTTAAGCCCTAACACTAGAGTTCACCCTTAAAACCCTAAGGTTAAGCCCTAACACTAGAGTTCACCCTTAAAACCCTAAGGTTAAGCCCTAACACTAGAGTTCACCCTTAAAACCCTAAGGTTAAGCCCTAACACTAGAGTTCACCCTTAAAACCCTAAGGTTAAGCCCTAACACTAGAGTTCACCCTTAAAACCCTAAGGTTAAGCCCTAACACTAGAGTTCACCCTTAAAACCCTAAGGTTAAGCCCTAACACTAGAGTTCACCCTTAAAAACCTAAGGTTAAGCCCTAACACTAGAGTTCACCCTTAAAACCCTAAGGTTAAGCCCTAACACTAGAGTTCACCCTTAAAACCCTAAGGTTAAGCCCTAACACTAGAGTTCACCCTTAAAACCCTAAGGTTAAGCCCTAACACTAGAGTTCACCCTTAAAACCCTAAGGTTAAGCCCTAACACTAGAGTTCACCCTTAAAACCCTAAGGTTAAGCCCTAACACTAGAGTTCACCCTTAAAACCCTAAGGTTAAGCCCTAACACTAGAGTTCACCCTTAAAACCCTAAGGTTAAGCCCTAACACTAGAGTTCACCCTTAAAACCCTAAGGTTAAGCCCTAACACTAGAGTTCACCCTTAAAACCCTAAGGTTAAGCCCTAACACTAGAGTTCACCCTTAAAACCCTAAGGTTAAGCCCTAACACTAGAGTTCACCCTTAAAACCCTAAGGTTAAGCCCTAACACTAGAGTTCACCCTTAAAACCCTAAGGTTAAGCCCTAACACTAGAGTTCACCCTTAAAACCCTAAGGTTAAGCCCTAACACTAGAGTTCACCCTTAAAACCCTAAGGTTAAGCCCTAACACTAGAGTTCACCCTTAAAACCCTAAGGTTAAGCCCTAACACTAGAGTTCACCCTTAAAACCCTAAGGTTAAGCCCTAACACTAGAGTTCACCCTTAAAACCCTAAGGTTAAGCCCTAACACTAGAGTTCACCCTTAAAACCCTAAGGTTAAGCCCTAACACTAGAGTTCACCCTTAAAACCCTAAGGTTAAGCCCTAACACTAGAGTTCACCCTTAAAACCCTAAGGTTAAGCCCTAACACTAGAGTTCACCCTTAAAACCCTAAGGTTAAGCCCTAACACTAGAGTTCACCCTTAAAACCCTAAGGTTAAGCCCTAACACTAGAGTTCACCCTTAAAACCCTAAGGTTAAGCCCTAACACTAGAGTTCACCCTTAAAACCCTAAGGTTAAGCCCTAACACTAGAGTTCACCCTTAAAACCCTAAGGTTAAGCCCTAACACTAGAGTTCACCCTTAAAACCCTAAGGTTAAGCCCTAACACTAGAGTTCACCCTTAAAACCCTAAGGTTAAGCCCTAACACTAGAGTTCACCCTTAAAACCCTAAGGTTAAGCCCTAACACTAGAGTTCACCCTTAAAACCCTAAGGTTAAGCCCTAACACTAGAGTTCACCCTTAAAACCCTAAGGTTAAGCCCTAACACTAGAGTTCACCCTTAAAACCCTAAGGTTAAGCCCTAACACTAGAGTTCACCCTTAAAACCCTAAGGTTAAGCCCTAACACTAGAGTTCACCCTTAAAACCCTAAGGTTAAGCCCTAACACTAGAGTTCACCCTTAAAACCCTAAGGTTAAGCCCTAACACTAGAGTTCACCCTTAAAACCCTAAGGTTAAGCCCTAACACTAGAGTTCACCCTTAAAACCCTAAGGTTAAGCCCTAACACTAGAGTTCACCCTTAAAACCCTAAGGTTAAGCCCTAACACTAGAGTTCACCCTTAAAACCCTAAGGTTAAGCCCTAACACTAGAGTTCACCCTTAAAACCCTAAGGTTAAGCCCTAACACTAGAGTTCACCCTTAAAACCCTAAGGTTAAGCCCTAACACTAGAGTTCACCCTTAAAACCCTAAGGTTAAGCCCTAACACTAGAGTTCACCCTTAAAACCCTAAGGTTAAGCCCTAACACTAGAGTTCACCCTTAAAACCCTAAGGTTAAGCCCTAACACTAGAGTTCACCCTTAAAACCCTAAGGTTAAGCCCTAACACTAGAGTTCACCCTTAAAACCCTAAGGTTAAGCCCTAACACTAGAGTTCACCCTTAAAACCCTAAGGTTAAGCCCTAACACTAGAGTTCACCCTTAAAACCCTAAGGTTAAGCCCTAACACTAGAGTTCACCCTTAAAACCCTAAGGTTAAGCCCTAACACTAGAGTTCACCCTTAAAACCCTAAGGTTAAGCCCTAACACTAGAGTTCACCCTTAAAACCCTAAGGTTAAGCCCTAACACTAGAGTTCACCCTTAAAACCCTAAGGTTAAGCCCTAACACTAGAGTTCACCCTTAAAACCCTAAGGTTAAGCCCTAACACTAGAGTTCACCCTTAAAACCCTAAGGTTAAGCCCTAACACTAGAGTTCACCCTTAAAACCCTAAGGTTAAGCCCTAACACTAGAGTTCACCCTTAAAACCCTAAGGTTAAGCCCTAACACTAGAGTTCACCCTTAAAACCCTAAGGTTAAGCCCTAACACTAGAGTTCACCCTTAAAACCCTAAGGTTAAGCCCTAACACTAGAGTTCACCCTTAAAACCCTAAGGTTAAGCCCTAACACTAGAGTTCACCCTTAAAACCCTAAGGTTAAGCCCTAACACTAGAGTTCACCCTTAAAACCCTAAGGTTAAGCCCTAACACTAGAGTTCACCCTTAAAACCCTAAGGTTAAGCCCTAACACTAGAGTTCACCCTTAAAACCCTAAGGTTAAGCCCTAACACTAGAGTTCACCCTTAAAACCCTAAGGTTAAGCCCTACTTGCTCATGCTGCACTATGGCCGTACATCCAAGTTCCATTTAGGGTTAGGGTTACCATCGTGTTAGAGGCTGACATTTGGAACTAGCCAGAAAGGAACTTCACATTTACATGGATGCAAGACGTACAAAAAACTGATGTTTAAAAAAAAAACATTTAAGATTTCCAGTGTTACATCATTAAGTGTCGCAAAACCAGGTTTTAGCACTTCTCCAACAGGGTTACAGTAACTGTCAATATATGCATTTTTATGGACATGCCAGTTTTCTTCCCTTTGAATTTTTCAGTGTTACTGATAATTAATTGCTATAATAACACAGGTTTTATATAGCGCTTTTCAAGGTACCCCAAGACACTTTACAAAAACAAAAGAAAAAACAGCAATACAGAGTAGATAGGAAGAACAAGAAAGGATTTAAAATGTTTTTTTCAGGTGTAAGTGATCTTGAAGAGATGGGTTTTGAGATGACGTTTGAAAGACGGCAGTGAATCAGAATTTCGGATGGCCAGCGGGATGGAGTTCTAGAGGGTAGGGGCAGCAAAGGCTCTGACACCTATTGTGCGGTATTTGGTCCTGATGATGGGGGTGAGGGTGTTTGAGTCGGTGGAGCGACACTGATATTTGGTGAGTGAATGGGGCGATGGAGGTCTGTCAGGTAAGAAGGGGCAAGGTTGTTCAGGAAGTTGTATGTGGTGAAGAAAATCTTGAAATGTATGCATTTACATGTTAAAACTGCCCTCTGGCAGACAAGTTTGACCAAATGGCCAACTTTGATTTAGAGCTGCTAAATTGTTGAAATAAATAGTAACTTTTGTGAGTAAAAAAATTATGTTGCAGACCCTGCCAGGCCATAAATAATTATCATAAAACAGAACTGCAAAAAACTGACCTCCGGTGGACAAAGGTGACATTACGTGTAGATGAAAAATGTATTCAAAGCTGCTGAATTGTTGGAATGTGAGGAAAATTAGCAACGTCATTAGCAAACAAACAACGTGTGATAAACACCGATGTGTGTTTAAGTCACTGCCAGCCCATAAATAACATGAGAAAACAGAAGGTATCAGGCCATATAGAGTCACCGAGGGCCAGACTGTGGCACACATTTGTTCAGCCAGTTCAGCAGAGTGAGTGTGAGTGTGAGTGAAAGAGCCAGAGACTTCAATTGAGTTAGTTATTTATTTATTTAACACAAAAGGCAGATTCAAGATGGAAAAAACATCAATACAAAGCAGAAAATAAACAAAATGGCATCAAAGAAACATATAAAGGTTAAGTAGAAATTTAAGTCAAACAATCACAGGCTCTTTTCTTCAACACAATAAAACAATACAGAGAAGAAAATACAGTTAGCTTTAAATAACAATAAAAACAACTTATTCTTCATAAACCCTGTTCGCTTCAAACCACACTTACACTGTGAATTATAAATGGAAAATAAAATGTAGGTTAACGTGTCAATCAGTCAATTTTTCAAACTTGAGTGAAAAGAAAATAATTAGAGCAGTTTGATAACGTTAAGAAAAAAACTCAGCTACACCCACTGAGGCTGAAGTGGCTGTGACGCCCCCTGCTGGTTGGACTAAAACCTAATTTAATCAGAAAAAAGAAGGAAGCAATAAAGTAGATTAGAGAAGGAGAGAACACAGGGATGGAGGAAAGAAAAAAGAATGAAAATATAGGAGCAATGGCAAAAAGAAAGGGCTGAAAGACATGAAAAAGAATGGAAGGAAAGAGAAAAGGAAAGCAATAAAAGGACAGCAAGGAATTAAATGAGTTTTTCAACTCACACGGAATCCACATGAAGTCCAGTCGGTGAAATCCAGTCCATGTTTTGCTGCCGTTCCTGGACAGACATGAAAACACATGAAATGAAAATTAATTTGACTTTATCGTCACAACAACGACAAACAAACATTCAAACACATTCAAACACATTAACATTTACTCAAAAAGATCAACATTTCAAATAATTCACAAATGACCAGGTAAACTTATTGTTTGCCGCCGTTGTTAGCATTACCCAGAGTGCACCATTTGGAGGTGAAAGTCGGACTTGCACTCCTTTTTTTTTTTTTTTATCATTCATAATATTAGAGAGAAGAGAAACCCAACAATTCACATAATGAGCAAGCAATCGTGGCAACAGTGGAGAGAAAAAACTCCCTTTTAACAGGAGGAAATCTCTGGCAGAACCAGACTCAAAGTGTTGGGCCGTCTGCCTCGACCGGTTGGGGAGGAATGGGAGGAGGACAGAAAGGACAAGAGGAGGTAACTTTTGTTAGTCAGTGGTTTTGGTTGGAGGACCACAGGGAGGACCTTTTGTGCAGTTTGTTTTTTGTTTTGCTGTGGCAGCAACTTTGATGTTTGAACAGTGTATTTGTGTGTGTCTGCGCGGTTGCAGTGGGTTTTTGTAGTTGAAATGTGATTTTTGAAAAGAAACCCAGAAACCTGAAGTCCTTCATTGTCCATTTCACCCCGAGAACACAAACCTCCATCGTGTTGATTTTTTTTTCAGATTCATGCGTTCCGTTCCTCCAGGTTTTGAATCCACTGATCCCATTTCCTCAAAGATCATCATGCAGATCCATCCATTTTCCAAGAGTAGATTCACTGAGGTGAATGAATTCCTCCATTTGCTGCATCATCGTGTTGACAAAGTTGTCCAGAAAGTTAGTTTTGCATTTCCAAGCCATGATTCCAGTTTGTCCGTCCTTGTGAGCAGATTTTTGTTTTGCCGTCACGTTTTGAGAGTTCCGTCCAATCAGAGTTATCAATCCTCCGAGACCTGCACCCCTTTACTGTCAACTAAGTTTTGTTAAGTGTACACATTTGTGTAACGACAACACAGGAAGAGGAAACAGAAAAGACAGACGAAAGTAGAAGTGTATATTGACACAAACAAAAAAACAACACTCATCTTGTTTTGACAGCCGGTGTTCAGAGTTCGTCTAAGTTGTCCAGGACGTAGGAAGTCCACCAAGGGTTAGCGTCTCAATTCTGGAAGAGATTAGGAAAAACAAAACTGAAAAGCAGTAGCAAAGCGTCATTGATGTCAAAAGGAGTCTAATATACTCACCACTGTAGGTTCTTGTGTAGTGGAAGTGGTTAACGAGCTCTGCAGAACTCTGATAACCTGTTCACCTGAACCAGGTGTTTTGGGGATAACTAAGGTTAGCTAACCCTAACACCCTAATTTGTTCCTCGTTGCAGAAAACAGCCCCTTGCCAAAAACTGCTGTAAAAATATCTTAATATTTATTTCCACTTTAAATGAGTCAGTCTTTTGAAGCTACTTCATCCTGAAATATGCAAATCAAATATTAATATTTTTAAAATGTTCACCTTTTAAAGGCCATATTGTTTACGCAACTACACTGTTTTTATTGGGACAAAAGAACTACAATAACTTTTGATTTTGATGCATTCTTATTTTTTGCAATGTCAGATTTTTCTAAAAACAGTCTGCTATAAAAATATTGTTCATATTTTTTTCCAACTTTAAATTGTCACTCTTTTAAAGCTACTTCAGACTGGGATATACTCATCAAATCAAATTTATAAATTCTAACCCTTTAAAGGCCATAATGTTAATGCAACTCCTGTCACGATCCACATTCATGCACTGGTCATTGTTGTTGTTATTCCTGCTGCTCCGTGGTTTCTCAATCAATCAATCAATCTTTATTCATATAGCCCACAGTTTACAAAACATAGTTCGTCTCACGGGACTTCACAGGGTTGGTAACATCCTCTGTCCTTAGACCTTCGACCAGGGTAAGGAAAAACTACCAGGGAAAAAAAAACCCTTGTAAAAGGGAAAAAGGGTAGAAACCTTAGGGAGAACCACAGGTGAGGGATCCACTCCCTGGACGGACAGACGTGCAGTAGATGTTACCCAAAACATACAATACACAATGACAAGAATAAAAAGTGAAAAAAAAGTCTTTAAATGCCAGGATCATCTGGATCACTGGGTTTATCACAGCCTGTAGTGAAGACTGTTGTGGTCAGAGACTTGAGGATGACGGAGTCCTCTTTCCTGTCCTGACCTCATGTCGTTCACTGGTGTCAGCAGAACTGTAAGAGATTAAAATCAGTTAGAGATGTGCTATATGTAGATTTATGTGCTACATCTCATGGGGGTACATCGGGTAAGTGGTGAGGGATGAAAAATCGAGGACAGGGTAGAGAAAGTGCGGCTCGTGCAAAGTCTGTGTGCTCATTCTAAGTGCATGATGGGAAATTCCCCCAGCAGTCTAAGCCTATGGCAGCATAAGATAGACTATTCTAATCAGGACTACCTGATCTAGCTTCGACTATAGGCTATGTTAAAAAGGTAGGTTTTCAGTCTCACCTTAAAGGCAGAGACCGAGTCAGACTGTCTGACTGAAAGCGGAAGTTGGTTCCACAGGAGAGGAGCCTGGTAGCTAAATGTTCTACCACCGATTCTACTTCTAGTTATTTTAGGAATAACCAGTAGACCTGAGTTCAAGGAGCGCAGCGGTCTATTCGGCTGATATAAAGTGATTAAGTCACAAATGTAAGAAGGTGCCTGATTGTTCAGGGCCTTGTATGTAAGTAGAAGTATTTTAAAATCGATTCTACTTTTCACTGGGAGCCAGTGAAGAGAAGCCAGGACAGGAGTTATATGGTCACGTCGTCTGGTTCGAGTCAGTATCCGTGCTGCTGCGTTCTGGACCAGTTGAAGGCTTCTCAGGGACTTACTAGGACATCCAGACAGTAAGGAGTTACAGTAATCCAGCCTAGAGGTTATAAAGGCGTGGATAAGTTTCTCAGAGTCTTGTCTTGATATAATATTTCTAATTGTCTTGATGTTGCGAAGGTGGAAGAAGGCTGTTCTACATATATGCTTAATATGTTCATCCAGCGATAAATCCTGGTCAAACAGGACTCCTAGGTTCCTTACTGTAGTGCAAGGGACTGGAGTGTTACTGCCTAGGTTTAGAGCTCCAAGTGCTGCTCTTATATCTTTTGGCCCAAGGACCATGACCTCAGTTTTTTCTGTGTTAAGCATCAGAAAATTACGAGTCATCCACGTCTGTATGTCTATGAGACAATCCTGGAGTTTAATAGATGGGTTTGGGTCGTCCGGTCGTGCAGATACATATAGCTGAGTGTCATCTGCATAACAATGAAAATCTATGTTGTGTTTCCTGATAATGTTGCCTAATGGCAGCATGTACAGGGTAAAAAGAATAGGTCCAAGCACAGAACCCTGAGGAACTCCGTAGTTAACCTTAGTGAATATGGAGGATTCCTCATTTACACTAACAAACTGAAATCTGTCCGATAAATAGGACTTGAACCAGACAAGTGCTGATCCTCTAATCCCAACATGTTGTTCTAGTCTATGTAGCAGGATCTCATGATCTATAGTATCAAATGCTGCACTGAGATCCAACAGAACCAGTATAGAAGCCAGTCCTTTTTCAGAGGCCATAAGAATATCATCTTTTACTCTAAGTAGTGCAGTCTCTGTACTGTGGTGGGTTCTAAACCCAGACTGGAACTTTTCAAATACATTATTGCTACACAGGTGATCACACAACTGTGTGGCTGCAGCTTTTTCTAAAATCTTTGAAATAAAAGGAAGGTTTGAGATCGGTCTATAGTTACTCAGAATGCTGCTGTCGAGAGAAGGCTTTTTAAGTAATGGCTTAATTACTGCCATCTTAAAGGCCTTTGGGACACAGCCGCTCAGTAAAGACATATTTATTTGATCTAGTAAAATATTACCAACTTGTGGTAGAGCCTCTCTAAGGAGTCTAGCTGGTATAGGGTCCAACTGACATGTAGTTAGTTTAGAGGAGGAGACCAGTGAGGTCAGCTCCCGGAGGCTTATAGGAATAAAATGATTCAATACATGTAAAGCTGGAGCCGCAATTAAGTCTAGGCTCGCTGTACTAAACTGGTTGGTAATTCTATCTCTGATCGTTTCTATCTTATTGTTAAAAAATGTTATAAAGTCATTACTACTCAGCGATCGAGGGATCGATGGATTCGTTGTATCATGGCTCTCCGTCAGCCTGGCTACAGTGCTGAAAAGTAACCTGGGGTTGCTCTTATTTTTCTCTATTGACTCTGAGTAATAAGAAGTTCTTGCATGTCTAAGAGCTTTTTTATATATATCAAAACTGTTCTTCCACAAGACATAGTGACTGTCATTATGTGTGGAACGCCACGTTCTTTCTAACTTCCGTGTACTGAGCTTTAACGCTCGAGTTTGGGCTGTGTACCATGGGGCAGACTTGTCCCGGGTGATAACCTTTCTCTTAAGAGGAGCAACAGTGTTTAGAACTGTTTGCAAGGTTAAATTTGTGTTATCCACTATTCCATTAAGTTCCGTGGGAGTGATGTTTCTATAGTCATCCTCTGTGATAAAACATGGCTGGAGGGCAGACGAGAGCTGTTCAGTGAATTTTTCAACTGAACTGTCGGATAAACAGCGACTGTAATAATGCTGCTGTTTAGGATCAGTAACATTAGTAAGTACAACCTCAAATGAGATCAGACAATGGTCCGATATCAAAGGATTCTCATCAAATACTACCAAGTTACGTATGTCAATACCATACGTCAAGATAAGGTCAAGTGTGTGTCCATAACGATGTGTTGGTTTGTTAACCTGCTGCTTGAAGCCAATTGATTCAAGCAAAGCTTTAAAAGACGAGCCAAGACTATTATTGGCTACGTCCACATGAATCACCTACTATGATGATTTTATCTGAACAGAGAACTAAATCAGATAAAAAATCTGCAAAATCACTTAAAAAGTCGGAGTAGGAGTTCGGTGGTCGGTATACAACGATAAGCTGGAGTCTGTTATTCTGTTTAATACTTGAGTCTAACAGACTTAGAGTAAGGTGCTCAAATGATTCATAAGTACCCGTGGGTCGAGAGGTGAGCGAAAGTATACAGTCAGATATAGCTGCGACCCCTCCACCTCTGCCATTTCCTCTAGGGGTATGGACATTGGTGTGGGAAGGAGGCGTTGCTTCGTTTATAGATACATAATCATTCACTTGAAGCCATGTTTCTGTTAAGCAGAGCAAGTCAAAATCCTGTTCGTGTATCAGTTCATTCACAAGCAACGCTTTTGAGCGGAGAGAACGAATATTTAACAAACCACACTTAAAACTGTTCGTTCTCGGCTCGGAGAATGTCCTCGTGTTTATTCTAACAAGGTTACTATGAATGACTCCTCTCCTGTTTCTCCGTGACTGTCTAATGTATGGAGCCCTAGAGGCAGACACTGTGTTAATCCTAAATCTATGTTCATATATAGCTTTATCTTTATATATAGCATAGTCATTATCTATAGGGGGCGACTGAACGAGTGGAAGCACAGAGAAGCGTGTTAAACTGCAACTCTGTTTCCTGGTCCCGACTGCTTGTTGTCACGTTTTGGTTCTAATAAACGTTGTCATATTTCTGGAAAGGAGGGAAGCTCCATCCAGAGTGGGATGAACACCATCCCGTCTAATAAGACCAGTTTTTCCCCAAAAACTTTGCCAGTTCTGTGTGAAGCCCACGTTATTGTTAGGGCATCCCCTTGACAACCAGCTGTTGAATGATAACATGCGACTATACATGTCATCACTCGTTCTATTTGGCAGAGGTCCAGAGAAACATACAGTGTCCGACATCGTCTTGGCATATGTACACACTGACTCCACATTAATTTTAGTGACCTCCGACTGGCGAAGCCGAATGTCGTTGCTGCCGACGTGAATAACGATTTTATTGAACCTACGATTAGCTTTAGCCAGCAGTTTTAAATGAGATTCGATGTCGCCCGCTCTGGCCCCAGGAATGCAACAGACTGTGGTCGCTGGAGTCGAAAACTTTACGTTCCGTAAAATAGAGTCACCGATAACTAGAGTCGTTTTCTCAGCGGGTGTGTCGCTGAGTGGGGAAAATGTGTTCGAAACGTGGGTCGGCCGGTGGCTAGCTGGGGGCTTCGGTTTAGAGCTACGCTTCCCACCGCGGACAGTCACCCACTCTCCCTGATTTCCCGGCTGCTCGGGAACTACTGAGGGGGCTGTAGCTAACTGTGATGTAGCGGTGGCTGCAGTTGCTGCTGCGGTTGCTACCGGGCTCGCACTCCTAGGCGAAGGATAGCTAATGCTAGCGACTAGAGGGCTAGCTTCTACAGTGCGGAGCCGCGCTTCTAGCTGGCTAATCCTCGCCTCCATGTCCAGAAACATACTACATTTAATACACATACCATTACCGCTAAATGAGGCAGAGGAGTAACTAAACATCGAGCACTGAGCACACGACAGAGCAGGGGAGCAAGAGGGAGCAAGAGAGTGGGAGAGAGAAAGAAGCCATTGCTAGTAAATGTGAAAAAATGTCTGATTTACAGTACGGTAGGACTCTTAGGGGCTGATGGGTAATATGAGCTCTCAAAAGTAGGGAGGGACATTTTTGAAGAATAAAAAAAACAAAACATTTGTCAATGCAAAATGAGGAACGCTTCACGAATTTGCGTGTCATCCTTGCGCAGGGGCCATGCTAATCTTCTCTGTATCCTTCCAATTTTAGTATATGTGTTACCGAAGTAACACGTCTCAAAAGCAGTCACTGTGAGCAATATATAGGCCTCGAGGTTCACTCTGTAAATCAGTCATGGTGTCAGGTCTATGGATACTGTCACTGTCCATTTGATCATTTTTCATTTAAAAAGTGCCAATATGGGACTTTGAATTTCTCAAAAACTCTACAGTAAAAATGTCTGATTTACAGTACTGTAGTGGTCATAGATGTCCTGAACACAACCCAGTCAGTCTTGTCCAGAACTTATGGAAAATGTAGATTGCATTTCATCTCAAAGTTGATCATATTTTGACAGAAACTTGCGAGTATGGGACTTTTAACTTGAAAAGCCTCAACAATTAAAAAAATGTCTGATTTATAGTACGGTAGGACTCTTAGGGGCTGATGGGTAATATGAGCTCTCAAAAGTAGGGAGGGACATTTTTAAAGAATAAAAAAAAGAAAAACATTGGGTTAATAAAAAAAAAAAAATTGTCAATGCAAAATGAGGAACGCTTCACGAATTTGCGTGTCATCCTTGCGCTAAGAGAGAGCTGACATGAGAGCCAAAGTAAGCCCAAAGTAAGCCCACAGCAGCCAATCACGTTGCTCCCTGCGCTTCTGCCTGGGCTTACATTTGACCAATCGCGTGCCTGCATTTCCAAAGTAAGCCCCGTTCGACGTTTCGGCACACGACACCTGCGAGAGAGGCAGGAAGACGGTGGCTCGGCATTTCGGCACTCGACATCAGCGAACGCGAAGGATAGCGGTAAGTGCGAGACGTGTTGAGACGTGTTGCTCCTACTTTGCATTAAGTGTAAATAATAGGGGAAAACTGTGTTGAAAAATGTCGGCAACGGTCGCTCCCCCGGTTATAACGCTAAGGGAAGGGGATAGGGACAGGGAGGGGATATGACATTTGCTACAGTTACACACTTTAACATGTGCATGTTTAGTTTAGCTTCATTAGCTGCTAAACTACAGCTACTGTACTTTACTGTATATGCTATACTTCCAGTATCATACATATGCATACATATACCTATTATATGTACATATTTATATTGTATATATTTCATAAATGTGTATATATACATTTACATTACATTTTATATATATATTTATATAAGAATGCATAAGAATTGATGCAAAAAGTACCATTTGAACATGTGCATGTTTAGTTTAGCTTCATTAGCTGCTAAACTACAGCAACTGTACTTTACTGTATATGCTATACTTCCAGTATCATACATATGCATACATATACCTATTATATGTATATATTTATATTGTATATATTTCATAAATGTGTATACATACATTTACATTACATTTTATATATATATATTTATATAAGAATGCATAAGAATTGATGCAAAAAGTACCATTTGATTTAGATATGTCTTTTGTTTGCTCACATATACCTATTTAATGTATATATATTTATATTGTATCTATTTCATGAATGTGTATATATATATATTTATGTTACATTACATTAATATATATATATGCATATATATATATATATATATATATATATATATGCATATATATATATATAGCATACTTTGTTTACAACTGCCTAAAACTTTACTATATACATGTAATAGGTATCTTCCAAATGGCTAAAGGTAACAGTCTTTTCTCTCTATTTCCATTCAGAAAATGTATGCGTATCCTGTTTTTCGACGCGAGTCACCCACCTCGACCAGGCTTCTTATGGCAGCGTCGGAGGAGGCGAAGCGCTGTACGAACACTTCGTCTGGCAAGTTGGCAAAAGCCAGCGATGCGGTGCTGGCAGAGGCCAGGGCTTTTGTCATTGGCAACGGGGGAGACCCCACTGACCAGTTCTTGGTACTGGCCCACTGTCAGCTACAGTTCGGCATGTACCAAGGCATGCGGTTTAGGTGGCTCCTGGAGAACTCTGTTGGCTATGCACTCTACTTGGTCAACAGTATTTCCCAGGAAAGAGCGCATACAACTCCTCTGTCAGAAAATAAACAGTTGTTCCTGCAGTACACCACGGACATTACTGAATTGACAGAGGAGCTGGTGAGGTTCAGGAAGAAGCAGGGAATGCAGGCTGAGGCAAGGCAAACAGGAGACCAGGGCTGTTTGATGGTGGAGTTTGGGAGGTTTCAGGGCCGCTCCATGAGGGAGGTTTATGAGGACCAGAGCAGGGAAGCCCAGGACCTCATCGTTTACCTGGTTAAGGCAGATGCCCGGCCCAACACCAACATGGCCCTTTTTAAGGCATATGTCTTAGAAAGACGAGCATCTGCCTCCACATCCACTGCCTCTGCACCCCCACCGGTCCCATCTACCTCCTCTGCACCCTCACCTGCATCCATCCAAACTGGTGCATGGAAGCCTGGCACTGTGAAAGCGCTGCTGGCTCGAGGGAAACACATGTCTCCCTCACAGCTGGCAAAAAAGCTTACAGTTCAAACCTGTGAGTAGGAGTGTGAATTAATAATTTCCCCTACGTCACTTCTACATGTGTTGGTTTATCATTTTATCTGACTACACACACTTGTCCACTTCTTTCCAGCTCCAGCACCGCAGTGCACATTACCCTCGGCTCCAAGACCCCGGACTGCACATGCAGCCCCTGAACAGCTTTTCCCGACTGGTAAGTGTGCACCATGTTGCATACATTTGTCTCTGTGTATATTAACAGTAGGCCTAATAGTTTTAACATTTCGCTTCCAGAGATGTCTGAGCATGACGACGAGGAGCTGATATCTGCTGCAACGCAAGTGGATGCACAGCTTCTAGCAGGTGTGGCATATGACACAATTGTAAATATGTGACCATGTGTAGTGACAACACAAACAAGTCATGTTTTTGTGGAAACTGTTTACTTTTTGTTTACAATACAGAGCTGTGTCCCATCAAGCGGGATGCATTCTTTGAATGCACTTCTTCAAAACCTTAAGGTTGTGTACGAAGGTGTGTTGTGTAGGTTTTTGTCTCCACTAGCTTCTGCTTTTTTCCCCTGCGCACCTAACCGCTCTAAAACAATCACCTGGTGTCTTCTTTTTTCAAGATCACATCATGTATTAAAATGACTGCATGCTCCTCTCACTCACCCATCAGCTCCCTCTTAGCAGGATAAGTGGACATTAATTGTTCTAATCATTAGAGTAGCAGTCGTTGCTGTGTCTGTGTACATGTTTCATGTCAGTGGGCATCATTTACACCTGTTTTAACTCCTTTTTCCTTTCATCAAAAAGTCTACATTGGTTCTTCACTGCCTTCTTCTGCCTACTCCTTAACGCTTGTGTGTGTGAGCTTTGTTGCATATTATTTTTAAATTCAACATTCAGTCAACCTAATATTGTTTTGCCCTCTGCATCATTTCTTCTCCAGAGGCCTGTGCTGCTCTCCCTCCTGCAGCAATACCAGACTTACCTCGTCTTGAGTTAAGTCATCAGCCACCAGCTGAGCTTCCCAGTCACTGGAAGAATCAGCTTCCATCGTTTCAGCAGGAGTGGATTCGCCATACTTTGTTCAAGGCGCATCCACGAACGGGCAAGCCAGAGCTTGTGTCCCAGCTGAAACTTTGGTGGCATCCTCCTCAGCCCCCCCTCATTCACACCCAGCCTCCTGCCTCACCTGACCTCTTCTTCTGTCGGCCGCTGTTCCTCTGGATGCCGCACAAGTTGTGGCGATTTCCGTTTGTCTGTGCTCGTCCAGCCTGTGGCAAGCACAGACTCACAGCAGCAGGGACCTACAGAACAGTGCGCAGAGTCTTGGCTATTGATGGGTGGTATGACCTTGCCACTGAGTACCTGGAGTGCAAAGGCTGCTCAAAAAAGTATCCATCTTGGTCTGAGGACATCCTTGGTCAGCTGGATATGGGTCACCGCAGCCAGTTTCCAGCTTTGCTTACTTACAGGTAAATGCCTAATAAATGTCAACCATTACTAGGTGCTTGTATTTGTGTTCTTTTTTAGACATTTCACATTCTTCTTTCCTCAGGTACTCATGCGACATCCAGGTGGTGAGGATGATGAGGGAGAGGACAATGGGCAACAGTGTGACTCAGCTGTACAAAAAACTGCACGAACAGCACAGTGAGGCATGGATGCAACGTGTCCTGCAGTACTTGACAGCTTGTGAGCCCTTCACACGGTCCTCTGTTGTCCGCCCTGTATTCCCTGAGCCTCCCCTCTTACCGGCTATACCTCAGCCCAAGTGGTTGCTCTCTGTGTTTGCCAGGGATGTTCTGGGGCGACTGAACGAGGTGAAGGCCAAAATCACCTCAGTGTTTGGCTCTGTCCTGAAGATGGACTCCACCAAAAAGGTACCACAGCACACATAATGACTACTTTATTTGTGCCAAATTGGGATTTTTTTTGTTCTATAGCAGCTGCAGAATGATAATAATAATTATAATAGAAGTAAGAAATGAGTGAATGAACACAGTTTTTGAGTCTTTTGTCTTTTCTCAACAGGTCGTCAAGAAACTTGCTGGTGCCGCAGCAGGTACAGCTGCCTGGGCTACTAACGTGGGGAACGAACACGGGCAAATCCTTGTTTCGGTCCTGACAGCCAGCGAGGGACAGGGACTGGATGCCATGGCAGCTGGCCTCATGCGGCGCTACACGGAGGCAGAAGAAGCACCACCAGGCATCATGTACGTGGACAAAGACTGCTGTAACCAGACAGGTCCTTGTCGGGTGAAGGCCATGTTTGCTGAGTGGGGTGAACTTCAGGTGCGCCTAGACATTTGGCACTTTATGCGTCGTTTTGCTGCAGGCGTGACGACAGAGGCTCACCCCCTCTATGGCATCTACATGGCACGTTTGTCCACGTGCATTTTTGAATGGGACTCTGGTGATGTTGCTGCTCTTCGCCGCGCCAAAGAGTGTGAGCTGGCAGCAAGGGTTGGCAACATCTCTGAGGAGGCTGTCAACAGTCGCATTACGCGGAGGGAGTTGGCGCTGCACTGCAGGAGGAGGACCAGAGGGGTGGAGGAGACCACCAGACTGATCAATGAATTGATCAGTCTGTTTGACAGTCCCAGTGGGAAGGACACTCTGGGAGTTTCTCTGCTGGACCATGAACGGATCCAGCAGATCTGGAAGGAGCAGGAGAAACACCTGTCCTGTATCCAGGACCCAGAAGACTTCCCACTGTATGTGAAGACTGGCACGCTGAAGAAAGGCGGTGTGGAGCTCAGCTGCTACAGGTGTGCCCGTGGTTCAACCTCCCTGGAGTCCTTCCACCTCCACTTAAATAGATTTATCCCAGGTATTGCATACATAGTCACTAGTTTCACTGTTTTTCTCAGTATGCCTGGTTGTAATGAACATTTTTTTTTGTCATAATTCCATTACATGTGTCTCATATGTTGTAAAAATGTTAAACATGCTTCTCTGTTTATTTTACCTTCAGGAACCAGTGCCAGTGATGCACATTTCCAGGCATATCTCCTGGAAGGGCTGATGCGCTGGAATGCCGACCGGATGGAGGATGCTGTGAAAGGAGCACCTTCCATGCGCTGTTATGGCAGTGCTCTGAGGGAGGCAGTGGATGGGCTCAGCCAAACAGTGCTAGGCAGATCCTGGGATGAGCGCTATCGCGCCCCTGGAACATACACAGGTCAGACATTCACTAATTTGTCATGAGAATAACTGAAATAATTGTTTGTTTTTACAAACACACACACAAATCAATTTAACCTTTAATATATTACATAAACTATTCCGAATACTTTATCTTTTCTGGGTTTTTTTTCTAGGTGAACTGCTGGGAATAGAGTACCTGTACAGTCAGACTGGCCAAACACTGACTGCAGTGCTCCAGAACCCAGAGGAGGAGGACAGGCTGGTGGAGCAAGTCGATGATGAGGACTTGCAAGATGAGGGGTTCAATGAAGAGACCACGGAGGACATCACAGTGCCTGTGCTCTGTGAGGATGACCCCTGTCGTGGTCTCGAGAACAGGCCCTCATTGACCTCAAGTCTTCAGGCCACTCCACCTCAGGCCCCTGCATCACTGCCAGCTACGTCACAGGATGCAGGACAACCTCCTGCCGCTGCCGCTGCGGCTGCCGCTTCAGAGCAGCCTGGGACTTCTCAGGCTTCTTCAGACGAGGCTCAAGTAAGACACTTTATTGCCTATTTAAATTGAATCTCAATAACATTTAATTTCACACATAGTCCAATGCCTCTATACCTCCATTTCACTATTAACCACATTGATTTATTAGGGAGCAGTCATTGGACCGGATGGGGTCGCTGGGTGGGACAAGGTCCAGGATCTTGCAGCTTTCCTGGTGGGTCTACGTGAAGCTGCTTACCTCACTGCGGAGGAGGTGACCCAGGTCGTCCAGCGGTGGACCGCTCTCCCTGATGGTGACAAGCAGCGGGTGATCTACCAGCCCCGTCATCAGCTGCGACTGACAACTGGCCGCTTTAAGGCGCCTAAGCGGTCTGGAGTCACACCGGGAGTGGAGAGTGTGAAGCGCTGCTTGATAGGGCATCCTGGGGGGCCAGCTCAGTGGCCCAGCACCAGCCGCTTGGTTGAGGCCATGTGCATAAGGCTGTGCACTTTGCACAAGACAACCACCAGGAAGGCTGGAGTTCCCACACCCAGGTGGAAAAAAATCCTTTTGGACTACCACCACATCCGGGACTTGGTGCTTAACAGTCCCAGGGTTATGGCAGACACAGAAATCCAGCTCTTTGAGATAAACCAGCGGACACTCATTCAGTGGTAGGTCAAGCACAAATTCAGAAATTGACTGAATAATTCGGTAAAGAATGCATATCTGACACAAATGATCTTCTCTCAGGTTTCAACGGCGGCAAAAGACCCAGGAGATGAGTGTCCTTTCTCAGGGACTGGCTATGCCAAACCCCATTCCTGTGGCACCGGGCCAGCTCCCACCAAAGGACAAATTACAGCTCCTGCCTTCCACATCTGGCCCAAGGCATGTATTTGTCCTTCCTCCAAATTTGGAGGGACAGGCTCCTGTCCTGAAGCCAGGCCCACAGCCTGCTGCTGCTGCTGCTGCTGCTGCTGCTGCTGCTGCTGCTGCTGCTGCTGCTGCCACCAGAGAGCGCCCCCTTGCACCTGCCTCCACAGCATCAGACCCTGTGTCAGCCTCTGGGATGTCTGGCACTTTCATCCTCAACAGACATATGGCGGCGTCCTTGGTGCTGGGAACCCCTTGTGCCTCAACATCAGGTGCAGGCCCAGCACCTCCTGTTCCTGCACCCACTGCACCTACTGCTCCTGTGTCCCGGTACACTGAGAGGAACAGGCGCCGCCGGACCCTTGAGGAGGAGAGTGGTGTGGCAAAGAGGAAGTATGCCAGGACTGTCACACACAACACCTGTGGCCAGTGTGGGCAGCCTAAAACCAAGGCGTTTGGGCATAGTCGGCATGG
>NW_028154631.1:50000-75000 GCF_963457635.1 Microchirus variegatus | reverse complement strand
TGACATGAGAGCCAAAGTAAGCCCAAAGTAAGCCCACAGCAGCCAATCACGTTGCTCCCTGCGCTTCTGCCTGGGCTTACATTTGACCAATCGCGTGCCTGCATTTCCAAAGTAAGCCCCGTTCGACGTTTCGGCACACGACACCTGCGAGAGAGGCAGGAAGACGGTGGCTCGGCATTTCGGCACTCGACATCAGCGAACGCGAAGGATAGCGGTAAGTGCGAGACGTGTTGAGACGTGTTGCTCCTACTTTGCATTAAGTGTAAATAATAGGGGAAAACTGTGTTGAAAAATGTCGGCAACGGTCGCTCCCCCGGTTATAACGCTAAGGGAAGGGGATAGGGACAGGGAGGGGATATGACATTTGCTACAGTTACACACTTTAACATGTGCATGTTTAGTTTAGCTTCATTAGCTGCTAAACTACAGCTACTGTACTTTACTGTATATGCTATACTTCCAGTATCATACATATGCATACATATACCTATTATATGTACATATTTATATTGTATATATTTCATAAATGTGTATATATACATTTACATTACATTTTATATATATATTTATATAAGAATGCATAAGAATTGATGCAAAAAGTACCATTTGAACATGTGCATGTTTAGTTTAGCTTCATTAGCTGCTAAACTACAGCTACTGTACTTTACTGTATATGCTATACTTCCAGTATCATACATATGCATACATATACCTATTATATGTATATATTTATATTGTATATATTTCATAAATGTGTATACATACATTTACATTACATTTTATATATATATATTTATATAAGAATGCATAAGAATTGATGCAAAAAGTACCATTTGATTTAGATATGTCTTTTGTTTGCTCACATATACCTATTTAATGTATATATATTTATATTGTATCTATTTCATGAATGTGTATATATATATATATATTTATGTTACATTACATTAATATATATATATGCATATATATATATATATATATATGCATATATATATATATAGCATACTTTCTTTACAACTGCCTAAAACTTTACTATATACATGTAATAGGTATCTTCCAAATGGCTAAAGGTAACAGTCTTTTCTCTCTATTTCCATTCAGAAAATGTATGCGTATCCTGTTTTTCGACGCGAGTCACCCACCTCGACCAGGCTTCTTATGGCAGCGTCGGAGGAGGCGAAGCGCTGTACGAACACTTCGTCTGGGAAGTTGGCAAAAGCCAGCGATGCGGTGCTGGCAGAGGCCAGGGCTTTTGTCAGTGGCAACGGGGGAGACCCCACTGACCAGTTCTTGGTACTGGCCCACTGTCAGCTACAGTTCGGCATGTACCAGGGCATGAGGTTTAGGTGGCTTCTGGAGAACTCTGTTGGCTATGCACTCTACTTGGTCAACAGTATTTCCCAGGAAAGAGCGCATACAACTCCTCTGTCAGAAAATAAACAGTTGTTCCTGCAGTACACCACGGACATTACTGAATTGACAGAGGAGCTGGTGAGGTTCAGGAGGAAGCAGGGAATGCAGGCTGAGGCAAGGCAAACAGGAGACCAGGGCTGTTTGATGGTGGAGTTTGGGAGGTTTCAGGGCCGCTCCATGAGGGAGGTTTATGAGGACCAGAGCAGGGAAGCCCAGGACCTCATCGTTTACCTGGTTAAGGCAGATGCCCGGCCCAACACCAACATGGCCCTTTTTAAGGCATATGTCTTAGAAAGACGAGCATCTGCCTCCACATCCACTGCCTCTGCACCCCCACCGGTCCCATCTACCTCCTCTGCACCCTCACCTGCATCCATCCAGACTGGTGCATGGAAGCCTGGCACTGTGAAAGCGCTGCTGGCTCGAGGGAAACACATGTCTCCCTCACAGCTGGCAAAAAAGCTTACAGTTCAAACCTGTGAGTAGGAGTGTGAATTAATAATTTCCCCTACGTCACTTCTACATGTGTTGGTTTATCATTTTATCTGACTACACACACTTGTCCACTTCTTTCCAGCTCCAGCACCACAGTGCACATTACCCTCGGCTCCAAGACCCCGGACTGCACATGCGGCCCCTGAACAGCTTTTCCCGACTGGTAAGTGTGCACCATGTTGCATACATTTGTCTCTGTGTATATTAACAGTAGGCCTAATAGTTTTAACATTTCGCTTCCAGAGATGTCTGAGCATGACGACGAGGAGCTGATATCTGCTGCAACGCAAGTGGATGCACAGCTTCTAGCAGGTGTGGCATATGACACAATTGTAAATATGTGACCATGTGTAGTGACAACACAAACAAGTCATGTTTTTGTGGAAACTGTTTACTTTTTGTTTACAATACAGAGCTGTGTCCCATCAAGCGGGATGCATTCTTTGAATGCACTTCTTCAAAACCTTAAGGTTGTGTACGAAGGTGTGTTGTGTAGGTTTTTGTCTCCACTAGCTTCTGCTTTTTTCCCCTGCGCACCTAACCGCTCTAAAACAATCACCTGGTGTCTTCTTTCTTCAAGATCACATCATGTATTAAAATGACTGCATGCTCCTCTCACTCACCCATCAGCTCCCTCTTAGCAGGATAAGTGGACATTAATTGTTCTAATCATTAGAGTAGCAGTCGTTGCTGTGTCTGTGTACATGTTTCATGTCATCATTTACACCTGTTTTAACTCCTTTTTCCTTTCATCAAAAAGTCTACATTGGGTTCTTCACTGCCTTCTTCTGCCTACTCCTTAACGCTTGTGTTTGTGAGCTTTGTTGCATATTATTTTTAAATTCAACATTCAGTCAACCTAATATTGTTTTGCCCTCTGCATCATTTCTTCTCCAGAGGCCTGTGCTGCTCTCCCTCCAGCAGCAATACCAGACTTACCTCGTCTTGAGTTAAGTCATCAGCCACCAGCTGAGCTTCCCAGTCACTGGAAGAATCAGCTTCCATCGTTTCAGCAGGAGTGGATTCGCCATACTTTGTTCAAGGCGCATCCACGAACGGGCAAGCCAGAGCTTGTGTCCCAGCTGAAACTTTGGTGGCATCCTCCTCAGCCCCCCCTCATTCACACCCAGCCTCCTGCCTCACCTGACCTCTTCTTCTGTCGGCCGCTGTTCCTCTGGATGCCGCACAAGTTGTGGCGATTTCCGTTTGTCTGTGCTCGTCCAGCCTGTGGCAAGCACAGACTCACAGCAGCAGGGACCTACAGAACAGTGCGCAGAGTCTTGGCTATTGATGGGTGGTATGACCTTGCCACTGAGTACCTGGAGTGCAAAGGCTGCTCAAAAAAGTATCCATCTTGGTCTGAGGACATCCTTGGTCAGCTGGATATGGGCCACCGCAGCCAGTTTCCAGCACTGCTTACCTACAGGTAAATGCCTAATAAATGTCAACCATTACTAGGTGCTTGTATTTGTGTTCTTTTTTAGACATTTCACATTCTTCTTTCCTCAGGTACTCATGCGACATCCAGGTGGTGAGGATGATGAGGGAGAGGACAATGGGCAACAGTGTGACTCAGCTGTACAAAAAACTGCACGAACAGCACAGTGAGGCATGGATGCAGCGTGTCCTGCAGTACTTGACAGCTTGTGAGCCCTTCACACGGTCCTCTGTTGTCCGCCCTGTATTCCCTGAGCCTCCCCTCTTACCGGCTATACCTCAGCCCAAGTGGTTGCTCTCTGTGTTTGCCAGGGATGTTCTGGGGCGACTGAACGAGGTGAAGGCCAAAATCACCTCAGTGTTTGGCTCTGTCCTGAAGATGGACTCCACCAAAAAGGTACCACAGCACACATAATGACTACTTTATTTGTGCCAAATTGGGATTTTTTTTGTTCTATAGCAGCGGCAGAATGATAATAATAATTATAATAGAAGTAAGAAATGAGTGAATGAACACAGTTTTTGAGTCTTTTGTCTTTTCTCAACAGGTCGTCAAGAAACTTGCTGGTGCCGCAGCAGGTACAGCTGCCTGGGCTACTAACGTGGGGAACGAACACGGGCAAATCCTTGTTTCGGTCCTGACAGCCAGCGAGGGACAGGGACTGGATGCCATGGCAGCTGGCCTCATGCGGCGCTACACGGAGGCAGAAGAAGCACCACCAGGCATCATGTACGTGGACAAAGACTGCTGTAACCAGACAGGTCCTTGTCGGGTGAATGCCATGTTTGCTGAGTGGGGTGAACTTCAGGTGCGCCTAGACATTTGGCACTTTATGCGTCGTTTTGCTGCAGGCGTGACGACAGAGGCTCACCCCCTCTATGGCATCTACATGGCACGTTTGTCCACGTGCATTTTTGAATGGGACTCTGGTGATGTTGCTGCTCTTCGCCGCGCCAAAGAGTGTGAGCTGGCAGCAAGGGTTGGCAACATCTCTGAGGAGGCTGTCAACAGTCGCATTACGCGGAGGGAGTTGGCGCTGCACTGCAGGAGGAGGACCAGAGGGGTGGAGGAGACCACCAGACTGATCAATGAATTGATCAGTCTGTTTGACAGTCCCAGTGGGAAGGACACTCTGGGAGTTTCTCTGCTGGACCATGAACGGATCCAGCAGATCTGGAAGGAGCAGGAGAAACACCTGTCCTGTATCCAGGACCCAGAAGACTTCCCACTGTATGTGAAGACTGGCACGCTGAAGAAAGGCGGTGTGGAGCTCAGCTGCTACAGGTGTGCCCGTGGTTCAACCTCCCTGGAGTCCTTCCACCTCCACTTAAATAGATTTATCCCAGGTATTGCATACATAGTCACTAGTTTCACTGTTTTTCTCAGTATGCCTGGTTGTAATGAACTTTTTTTTTTGTCATAATTCCATTACATGTGTCTCATATGTTGTAAAAATGTTAAACATGCTTCTCTGTTTATTTTACCTTCAGGAACCAGTGCCAGTGATGCACATTTCCAGGCATATCTCCTGGAAGGGCTGATGCGCTGGAATGCCGACCGGATGGAGGATGCTGTGAAAGGAGCACCTTCCATGCGCTGTTATGGCAGTGCTCTGAGGGAGGCAGTGGATGGGCTCAGCCAAACAGTGCTAGGCAGATCCTGGGATGAGCGCTATCGCGCCCCTGGAACATACACAGGTCAGACATTCACTAATTTGTCATGAGAATAACTGAAATAATTGTTTGTTTTTACAAACACACAAATCAATTTAACCTTTAATATATTACATAAACTATTCCGAATACTTTATCTTTTCTGGGGGTTTTTTCTAGGTGAACTGCTGGGAATAGAGTACCTGTACAGTCAGACTGGCCAAACACTGACTGCAGTGCTCCAGAACCCAGAGGAGGAGGACAGGCTGGTGGAGCAAGTCGATGATGAGGACTTGCAAGATGAGGGGTTCAATGAAGAGACCACGGAGGACATCACAGTGCCTGTGCTCTGTGAGGATGACCCCTGTCGTGGTCTCGAGAACAGGCCCTCATTGACCTCAAGTCTTCAGGCCACTCCACCTCAGGCCCCTGCATCACTGCCAGCTACGTCACAGGATGCAGGACAACCTCCTGCCGCTGCCGCTGCGGCTGCCGCTTCAGAGCAGCCTGGGACTTCTCAGGCTTCTTCAGACGAGGCTCAAGTAAGACACTTTATTGCCTATTTAAATTGAATCTCAATAACATTTAATTTCACACATAGTCCAATGCCTCTATACCTCCATTTCACTATTAACCACATTGATTTATTAGGGAGCAGTCATTGGACCGGATGGGGTCGCTGGGTGGGACAAGGTCCAGGATCTTGCAGCTTTCCTGGTGGGTCTCCGTGAAGCTGCTTACCTCACTGCGGAGGAGGTGACCCAGGTCGTCCAGCGGTGGACCGCTCTCCCTGATGGTGACAAGCAGCGGGTGATCTACCAGCCCCGTCATCAGCTGCGACTGACAACTGGCCGCTTTAAGGCGCCTAAGCGGTCTGGAGTCACACCGGGAGTGGAGAGTGTGAAGCGCTGCTTGATAGGGCATCCTGGGGGGCCAGCTCAGTGGCCCAGCACCAGCCGCTTGGTTGAGGCCATGTGCATAAGGCTGTGCACTTTGCACAAGACAACCACCAGGAAGGCTGGAGTTCCCACACCCAGGTGGAAAAAAATCCTATTGGACTACCACCACATCCGGGACTTGGTGCTTAACAGTCCCAGGGTTATGGCAGACACAGAAATCCAGCTCTTTGAGATAAACCAGCGGACACTCATTCAGTGGTAGGTCAAGCACAAATTCAGAAATTGACTGAATAATTCGGTAAAGAATGCATATCTGACACAAATGATCTTCTCTCAGGTTTCAACGGCGGCAAAAGACCCAGGAGATGAGTGTCCTTTCTCAGGGACTGGCTATGCCAAACCCCATTCCTGTGGCACCGGGCCAGCTCCCACCAAAGGACAAATTACAGCTCCTGCCTTCCACATCTGGCCCAAGGCATGTATTTGTCCTTCCTCCAAATTTGGAGGGACAGGCTCCTGTCCTGAAGCCAGGCCCACAGCCTGCTGCTGCTGCTGCTGCTGCTGCTGCTGCTGCTGCTGCTGCTGCTGCTGCTGCTGCTGCTGCTGCTGCCACCAGAGAGCGCCCCCTTGCACCTGCCTCCACAGCATCAGACCCTGTGTCAGCCTCTGGGATGTCTGGCACTTTCATCCTCAACAGACATATGGCGGCGTCCTTGGTGCTGGGAACCCCTGTTCCTGCACCCACTGCACCTACTGCTCCTGTGTCCCGGTACACTGAGAGGAACAGGCGCCGCCGGACCCTTGAGGAGGAGAGTGGTGTGGCAAAGAGGAAGTATGCCAGGACTGTCGCACACAACACCTGTGGCCAGTGTGGGCAGCCTAAAACCAAGGCGTTTGGGCATAGTCGGCATGGCAGTGCTACGTTCTGTGCAACTTCCTCAAAGGGAAAAACACTGGAGGACTGGTTGGCAGAGAGAAGATCCCCTAAATAAAAGCTCTGGCTGTATAAATTGTATATATTGTAGTTTATGTATATATTTTTGTGTATAGTTCCTTATATATAGTTCTTTGTATATAGTTTTTTTTTGAAGTGTGTGTGTGTGTGTTTGTGTGTGTGTGTGCGTGTGCATTTCAATACTTTATTATTAAATATAACTGTTCCAACAATTCAGTCTCAGCCTGTGTATTATCAATAATCATATCATATTGTCCCACAGTCTTCGAAGGCACACTTTATTGTTATTATCATCAGAATCACAAATACAAATACAAATACAAACAGGATTTCCTGCGGGAAAAAAAATAAGAATTCCTTGACAATATGGTCTGGGGGGGTGGGGGGTATGTGTTCTTCATAAAGCTCCAATGTCCTTCATACTGTAATACACAAAAGAGTAAGTATTAATACAATGACATGAAATTGCTATGATTGCTATGCAAGGTCCTTTATAGCACACATTATATAATCATAACATAACATAAAAAAAATAATTAGTATGAATCTATACAAGGAAACTACATTGATATGACATCAGAAGGCAGATTTCATTAGTATTGAATGTAACCATAAACAGATAAACATGACAAGTTGATTAGGTATTCTAAATTTAGAACGTGAGATTCTAAATATAAAACGTGACCCTGGCGATCGCATGTTCGCCGGTTCGACTCCAGCTCATGGCGAGACTTGTTTTCACAGAAAATTCAAAAATTCAAATATCGGTCCTGCGCACATCCACTCAGCTCTGCGCACCTCCTGACCCCCCTGCGCCCCCTCGCAGGGGCGCAGGGGGGTCAGGAGGTGCGCTGGGAGGAGCGAGAAGATTGGCTCCCTGCCTTTGCGCAGGGGCCATGCTAATCTTCTCTGTATCGTTCCAATTTTAGTATATGTGTTACCGAAGTAACACGTCCCAAAGGCAGTCACTGTGAGCAAGATATAGGCCTCGAGGTTCACTCTGTAAATCAGTCATGGTGTCAGGTCTATGGATACTGTCACTGTCCATTTTGATCATTTTTCATTTAAAAAGTGCCAATATGGGACTTAGAATTTCTCAAAAACTCTACAGTAAAAATGTCTGATTTACAGTAATGTAGTGGTCATAGATGTCCTGAACACAACCCAGTCAGTCTTGTCCAGAACTTATGGAAAATGTAGATTGCATTTCATCTCAAAGTTCAGCATTTTTTGACAGAAACTTGCGAGTATGGGACTTTTAACTTGAAAAGCCTCAACAATTAAAAAAATGTCTGATTTACAGTACGGTAGGACTCTTAGGGGCTGATGGGTAATATGAGCTCTCAAAAGTAGGGAGGGACATTTTTAAAGAATAAAAAAAACAAAACATTTTGTCAATGCAATATGAGGAACGCTTCACGAATTTGCGTGTCATCCTTGCGCAGGGGCCATGCTAATCTTCTCTGTATCGTTCCAATAAAAAAAAAAAAAAAATTTTGTCAATGCAAAATGAGGAACGCTTCACGAATTTGCGTGTCATCCTTGCGCTAAGAGAGAGCTGACATGAGAGCCAAAGTAAGCCCAAAGTAAGCCCACAGCAGCCAATCACGTTGCTCCCTGCGCTTCTGCCTGGGCTTACATTTGACCAATCGCGTGCCTGCATTTCCAAAGTAAGCCCCGTTCGACGTTTCGGCACACGACACCTGCGAGAGAGGCAGGAAGACGGTGGCTCGGCATTTCGGCACTCGACATCAGCGAACGCGAAGGATAGCGGTAAGTGCGAGACGTGTTGAGACGTGTTGCTCCTACTTTGCATTAAGTGTAAATAATAGGGGAAAACTGTGTTGAAAAATGTCGGCAACGGTCGCTCCCCCGGTTATAACGCTAAGGGAAGGGGATAGGGATAGGGAGGGGATATGACATTTGCTACAGTTACACACTTTAACATGTGCATGTTTAGTTTAGCTTCATTAGCTGCTAAACTACAGCTACTGTACTTTACTGTATATACTATACTTCCAGTATCATACATATGCATACATATACCTATTATATGTATATATTTATATTGTATATATTTCATAAATGTGTATACATACATTTACATTACATTTTATATATATATTTATATAAGAATGCATAAGAATTGATGCAAAAAGTACCATTTGATTTAGATATTCTTTTGTTTGCTCACATATACCTATTTAATGTATATATATATATTTATATTGTATCTATTTCATGAATGTGTATATATATATATTTATGTTACATTACATTACATTAATATATATATATGCATATATATATATATATGCATATATATATAGCATACTTTGTTTACAACTGCCTAAAACTTTACTATATACATGTAATAGGTATCTTCCAAATGGCTAAAGGTAACAGTCTTTTCTCTCTATTTCCATTCAGAAAATGTATGCGTATCCTGTTTTTTGACGCGAGTCACCCACCTCGACCAGGCTTCTTATGGCAGCGTCGGAGGAGGCGAAGCGCTGTACGAACACTTCGTCTGGGAAGTTGGCAAAAGCCAGCGATGCGGTGCTGGCAGAGGCCAGGGCTTTTGTCAGTGGCAACGGGGGAGACCCCACTGACCAGTTCTTGGTACTGGCCCACTGTCAGCTACAGTTTGGCATGTACCAGGGCATGAGGTTTAGGTGGCTTCTGGAGAACTCTGTTGGCTATGCACTCTACTTGGTCAACAGTATTTCCCAGGAAAGAGCGCATACAACTCCTCTGTCAGAAAATAAACAGTTGTTCCTGCAGTACACCACGGACATTACTGAATTGACAGAGGAGCTGGTGAGGTTCAGGAAGAAGCAGGTAATGCAGGCTGAGGCAAGGCAAACAGGAGACCAGGGCTGTTTGATGGTGGAGTTTGGGAGGTTTCAGGGCCGCTCCATGAGGGAGGTTTATGAGGACCAGAGCAGGGAAGCCCAGGACCTCATCGTTTACCTGGTTAAGGCAGATGCCCGGCCCAACACCAACATGGCCCTTTTTAAGGCATATGTCTTAGAAAGACGAGCATCTGCCTCCACATCCACTGCCTCTGCACCCCCACCGGTCCCATCTACCTCCTCTGCACCCTCACCTGCATCCATCCAAACTGGTGCATGGAAGCCTGGCACTGTGAAAGCGCTGCTGGCTCGAGGGAAACACATGTCTCCCTCACAGCTGGCAAAAAAGCTTACAGTTCAAACCTGTGAGTAGGAGTGTGAATTAATAATTTCCCCTACGTCACTTCTACATGTGTTGGTTTATCATTTTATCTGACTACACACACTTGTCCACTTATTTCCAGCTCCAGCACCACAGTGCACATTACCCTCGGCTCCAAGACCCCGGACTGCACATGCGGCCCCTGAACAGCTTTTCCCGACTGGTAAGTGTGCACCATGTTGCATACATTTGTCTCTGTGTATATTAACAGTAGGCCTAATAGTTTTAACATTTCGCTTCCAGAGATGTCTGAGCATGACGACGAGGAGCTGATATCTGCTGCAACGCAAGTGGATGCACAGCTTCTAGCAGGTGTGGCATATGACACAATTGTAAATATGTGACCATGTGTAGTGACAACACAAACAAGTCATGTTTTTGTGGAAACTGTTTACTTTTTGTTTACAATACAGAGCTGTGTCCCATCAAGCGGGATGCATTCTTTGAATGCACTTCTTCAAAACCTTAAGGTTGTGTACGAAGGTGTGTTGTGTAGGTTTTTGTCTCCACTAGCTTCTGCTTTTTTCCCCTGCGCACCTAACCGCTCTAAAACAATCACCTGGTGTCTTCTTTTTTCAAGATCACATCATGTATTAAAATGACTGCATGCTCCTCTCACTCACCCATCAGCTCCCTCTTAGCAGGATAAGTGGACATTAATTGTTCTAATCATTAGAGTAGCAGTCGTTGCTGTGTCTGTGTACATGTTTCATGTCAGTGGGCATCATTTACACCTGTTTTAACTCCTTTTTCCTTTCATCAAAAAGTCTACATTGGGTTCTTCACTGCCTTCTTCTGCCTACTCCTTAACGCTTGTGTGTGTGAGCTTTGTTGCATATTATTTTTAAATTCAACATTCAGTCAACCTAATATTGTTTTGCCCTCTGCATCATTTCTTCTCCAGAGGCCTGTGCTGCTCTCCCTCCTGCAGCAATACCAGACTTACCTCGTCTTGAGTTAAGTCATCAGCCACCAGCTGAGCTTCCCAGTCACTGGAAGAATCAGCTTCCATCGTTTCAGCAGGAGTGGATTCGCCATACTTTGTTCAAGGCGCATCCACGAACGGGCAAGCCAGAGCTTGTGTCCCAGCTGAAACTTTGGTGGCATCCTCCTCAGCCCCCCCTCATTCACACCCAGCCTCCTGCCTCACCTGACCTCTTCTTCTGTCGGCCGCTGTTCCTCTGGATGCCGCACAAGTTGTGGCGATTTCCGTTTGTCTGTGCTCGTCCAGCCTGTGGCAAGCACAGACTCACAGCAGCAGGGACCTACAGAACAGTGCGCAGAGTCTTGGCTATTGATGGGTGGTATGACCTTGCCACTGAGTACCTGGAGTGCAAAGGCTGCTCAAAAAAGTATCCATCTTGGTCTGAGGACATCCTTGGTCAGCTGGATATGGGCCACCGCAGCCAGTTTCCAGCACTCATTACCTACAAGTAAATGCCTAATAAATGTCAACCATTACTAGGTGCTTGTATTTGTGTTCTTTTTTAGACATTTCACATTCTTCTTTCCTCAGGTACTCATGCGACATCCAGGTGGTGAGGATGATGAGGGAGAGGACAATGGGCAACAGTGTGACTCAGCTGTACAAAAAACTGCACGAACAGCACAGTGAGACATGGATGCAGCGTGTCCTGCAGTACTTGACAGCTTGTGAGCCCTTCACACGGTCCTCTGTTGTCCGCCCTGTATTCCCTGAGCCTCCCCTCTTACCGGCTATACCTCAGCCCAAGTGGTTGCTCTCTGTGTTTGCCAGGGATGTTCTGGGGCGACTGAACGAGGTGAAGGCCAAAATCACCTCAGTGTTTGGCTCTGTCCTGAAGATGGACTCCACCAAAAAGGTACCACAGCACACATAATGACTACTTTATTTGTGCCAAATTGGGATTTTTTTTGTTCTATAGCAGCGGCAGAATGATAATAATAATTATAATAGAAGTAAGAAATGAGTGAATGAACACAGTTTTTGAGTCTTTTGTCTTTTCTCAACAGGTCGTCAAGAAACTTGCTGGTGCCGCAGCAGGTACAGCTGCCTGGGCTACTAACGTGGGGAACGAACACGGGCAAATCCTTGTTTCGGTCCTGACAGCCAGCGAGGGACAGGGACTGGATGCCATGGCAGCTGGCCTCATGCGGCGCTACACGGAGGCAGAAGAAGCACCACCAGGCATCATGTACGTGGACAAAGACTGCTGTAACCAGACAGGTCCTTGTCGGGTGAATGCCATGTTTGCTGAGTGGGGTGAACTTCAGGTGCGCCTAGACATTTGGCACTTTATGCGTCGTTTTGCTGCAGGCGTGACGACAGAGGCTCACCCCCTCTATGGCATCTACATGGCACGTTTGTCCACGTGCATTTTTGAATGGGACTCTGGTGATGTTGCTGCTCTTCGCCGCGCCAAAGAGTGTGAGCTGGCAGCAAGGGTTGGCAACATCTCTGAGGAGGCTGTCAACAGTCGCATTACGCGGAGGGAGTTGGCGCTGCACTGCAGGAGGAGGACCAGAGGGGTGGAGGAGACCACCAGACTGATCAATGAATTGATCAGTCTGTTTGACAGTCCCAGTGGGAAGGACACTCTGGGAGTTTCTCTGCTGGACCATGAACGGATCCAGCAGATCTGGAAGGAGCAGGAGAAACACCTGTCCTGTATCCAGGACCCAGAAGACTTCCCACTGTATGTGAAGACTGGCACGCTGAAGAAAGGCGGTGTGGAGCTCAGCTGCTACAGGTGTGCCCGTGGTTCAACCTCCCTGGAGTCCTTCCACCTCCACTTAAATAGATTTATCCCAGGTATTGCATACATAGTCACTAGTTTCACTGTTTTTCTCAGTATGCCTGGTTGTAATGAACATTTTTTTTTGTCATAATTCCATTACATGTGTCTCATATGTTGTAAAAATGTTAAACATGCTTCTCTGTTTATTTTACCTTCAGGAACCAGTGCCAGTGATGCACATTTCCAGGCATATCTCCTGGAAGGGCTGATGCGCTGGAATGCCGACCGGATGGAGGATGCTGTGAAAGGAGCACCTTCCATGCGCTGTTATGGCAGTGCTCTGAGGGAGGCAGTGGATGGGCTCAGCCAAACAGTGCTAGGCAGATCCTGGGATGAGCGCTATCGCGCCCCTGGAACATACACAGGTCAGACATTCACTAATTTGTCATGAGAATAACTGAAATAATTGTTTGTTTTTACAAACACACAAATCAATTTAACCTTTAATATATTACATAAACTATTCCGAATACTTTATCTTTTCTGGGGTTTTTTTCTAGGTGAACTGCTGGGAATAGAGTACCTGTACAGTCAGACTGGCCAAACACTGACTGCAGTGCTCCAGAACCCAGAGGAGGAGGACAGGCTGGTGGAGCAGGTCGATGATGAGGACTTGCAAGATGAGGGGTTCAATGAAGAGACCACGGAGGACATCACAGTGCCTGTGCTCTGTGAGGATGACCCCTGTCGTGGTCTCGAGAACAGGCCCTCATTGACCTCAAGTCTTCAGGCCACTCCACCTCAGGCCCCTGCATCACTGCCAGCTACGTCACAGGATGCAGGACAACCTCCTGCCGCTGCCGCTGCGGCTGCCGCTTCAGAGCAGCCTGGGACTTCTCAGGCTTCTTCAGACGAGGCTCAAGTAAGACACTTTATTGCCTATTTAAATTGAATCTCAATAACATTTAATTTCACACATAGTCCAATGCCTCTATACCTCCATTTCACTATTAACCACATTGATTTATTAGGGAGCAGTCATTGGACCGGATGGGGTCGCTGGGTGGGACAAGGTCCAGGATCTTGCAGCTTTCCTGGTGGGTCTCCGTGAAGCTGCTTACCTCACTGCGGAGGAGGTGACCCAGGTCGTCCAGCGGTGGACCGCTCTCCCTGATGGTGACAAGCAGCGGGTGATCTACCAGCCCCGTCATCAGCTGCGACTGACAACTGGCCGCTTTAAGGCGCCTAAGCGGTCTGGAGTCACACCGGGAGTGGAGAGTGTGAAGCGCTGCTTGATAGGGCATCCTGGGGGGCCAGCTCAGTGGCCCAGCACCAGCCGCTTGGTTGAGGCCATGTGCATAAGGCTGTGCACTTTGCACAAGACAACCACCAGGAAGGCTGGAGTTCCCACACCCAGGTGGAAAAAAATCCTATTGGACTACCACCACATCCGGGACTTGGTGCTTAACAGTCCCAGGGTTATGGCAGACACAGAAATCCAGCTCTTTGAGATAAACCAGCGGACACTCATTCAGTGGTAGGTCAAGCACAAATTCAGAAATTGACTGAATAATTCGGTAAAGAATGCATATCTGACACAAATGATCTTCTCTCAGGTTTCAACGGCGGCAAAAGACCCAGGAGATGAGTGTCCTTTCTCAGGGACTGGCTATGCCAAACCCCATTCCTGTGGCACCGGGCCAGCTCCCACCAAAGGACAAATTACAGCTCCTGCCTTCCACATCTGGCCCAAGGCATGTATTTGTCCTTCCTCCAAATTTGGAGGGACAGGCTCCTGTCCTGAAGCCAGGCCCACAGCCTGCTGCTGCTGCTGCTGCTGCTGCTGCTGCTGCTGCTGCTGCTGCTGCCACCAGAGAGCGCCCCCTTGCACCTGCCTCCACAGCATCAGACCCTGTGTCAGCCTCTGGGATGTCTGGCACTTTCATCCTCAACAGACATATGGCGGCGTCCTTGGTGCTGGGAACCCCTTGTGCCTCAACATCAGGTGCAGGCCCAGCACCTCCTGTTCCTGCACCCACTGCACCTACTGCTCCTGTGTCCCGGTACACTGAGAGGAACAGGCGCCGCCGGACCCTTGAGGAGGAGAGTGGTGTGGCAAAGAGGAAGTATGCCAGGACTGTCGCACACAACACCTGTGGCCAGTGTGGGCAGCCTAAAACCAAGGCGTTTGGGCATAGTCGGCATGGCAGTGCTACGTTCTGTGCAACTTCCTCAAAGGGAAAAACACTGGAGGACTGGTTGGCAGAGAGAAGATCCCCTAAATAAAAGCTGTGGCTGTATAAATTGTATATATTGTAGTTTATGTATATATTTTTGTGTATAGTTCCTTATATATAGTTCTTTGTATATAGTTTTTTTTTGAAGTGTGTGTGTGTGTTTGTGTGTGTGTGTGCGTGTGCATTTCAATACTTTATTATTAAATATAACTGTTCCAACAATTCAGTCTCAGCCTGTGTATTATCAATAATCATATCATATTTTCCCACAGTCTTCGAAGGCACACTTTATTGTTATTATCATCAGAATCACAAATACAAATACAAATACAAACAGGATTTCCTGCGGGAAAAAAAATAAGAATTCCTTGACAATATGGTCTGGGGGGGTGGGGGGTATGTGTTCTTCATAAAGCTCCAATGTCCTTCATACTGTAATACACAAAAGAGTAAGTATTAATACAATGACATGAAATTGCTATGATTGCTATGCAAGGTCCTTTATAGCACACATTATATAATCATAACATAACATAAAAAAAATAATTAGTATTAATCTATACAAGGAAACTACATTGATATGACATCAGAAGGCAGATTTCATTAGTATTGAATGTAACCATAAACAGATAAACATGACAAGTTGATTAGGTATTCTAAATTTAGAACGTGAGATTCTAAATATAAAACGTGACCCTGGCGATCGCATGTTCGCCGGTTCGACTCCAGCTCATGGCGAGACTTGTTTTCACAGAAAATTCAAAAATTCAAATATCGGTCCTGCGCACATCCACTCAGCTCTGCGCACCTCCTGACCCCCCTGCGCCCCCTCGCAGGGGCGCAGGGGGGTCAGGAGGTGCGCTGGGAGGAGCGAGAAGATTGGCTCCCTGCCTTTGCGCAGGGGCCATGCTAATCTTCTCTGTATCGTTCCAATTTTAGTATATGTGTTACCAAAGTAACACGTACCAAAGGCAGTCACTGTGAGCAACATATAGGCCTCGAGGTTCACTCTGTAAATCAGTCATGGTGTCAGGTCTATGGACACTGTCACTGTCCATTTTGATCATTTTTCATTTAAAAAGTGCCAATATGGGACTTAGAATTTCTCAAAAACTCTACAGTAAAAATGTCTGATTTACAGTACTGTAGTGGTCATAGATGTCCTGAACACAACCCAGTCAGTCTTGTCCAGAACTTATGGAAAATGTAGATTGCATTTCATCTCAAAGTTGATCATTTTTTGACAGAAACTTGCGAGTATGGGACTTTTAATGAAAAGCCTCAACAATTTAAAAAAATGTCTGATTTACAGTACGGTAGGACTCTTAGGGGCTGATGGGTAATATGAGCTCTCAAAAGTAGGGAGGGACATTTTTAAAGAATAAAAAAAACAAAACATTTTGTCAATGCAATATGAGGAACGCTTCACGAATTTGCGTGTCATCCTTGCGCAGGGGCCATGCTAATCTTCTCTGTATCGTTCCAATAAAAAAAAAAAAAAAATTTTGTCAATGCAAAATGAGGAACGCTTCACGAATTTGCGTGTCATCCTTGCGCTAAGAGAGAGCTGACATGAGAGCCAAAGTAAGCCCAAAGTAAGCCCACAGCAGCCAATCACGTTGCTCCCTGCGCTTCTGCCTGGGCTTACATTTGACCAATCGCGTGCCTGCATTTCCAAAGTAAGCCCCGTTCGACGTTTCGGCACACGACACCTGCGAGAGAGGCAGGAAGACGGTGGCTCGGCATTTCGGCACTCGACATCAGCGAACGCGAAGGATAGCGGTAAGTGCGAGACGTGTTGAGACGTGTTGCTCCTACTTTGCATTAAGTGTAAATAATAGGGGAAAACTGTGTTGAAAAATGTCGGCAACGGTCGCTCCCCCGGTTATAACGCTAAGGGAAGGGGATAGGGACAGGGAGGGGATATGACATTTGCTACAGTTACACACTTTAACATGTGCATGTTTAGTTTAGCTTCATTAGCTGCTAAACTACAGCTACTGTACTTTACTGTATATGCTATACTTCCAGTATCATACATATGCATACATATACCTATTATATGTACATATTTATATTGTATATATTTCATAAATGTGTATATATACATTTACATTACATTTTATATATATATTTATATAAGAATGCATAAGAATTGATGCAAAAAGTACCATTTGAACATGTGCATGTTTAGTTTAGCTTCATTAGCTGCTAAACTACAGCTACTGTACTTTACTGTATATGCTATACTTCCAGTATCATACATATGCATACATATACCTATTATATGTATATATTTATATTGTATATATTTCATAAATGTGTATACATACATTTACATTACATTTTATATATATATATTTATATAAGAATGCATAAGAATTGATGCAAAAAGTACCATTTGATTTAGATATGTCTTTTGTTTGCTCACATATACCTATTTAATGTATATATATTTATATTGTATCTATTTCATGAATGTGTATATATATATATATATTTATGTTACATTACATTAATATATATATATGCATATATATATATATATATATATATATGCATATATATATATATAGCATACTTTCTTTACAACTGCCTAAAACTTTACTATATACATGTAATAGGTATCTTCCAAATGGCTAAAGGTAACAGTCTTTTCTCTCTATTTCCATTCAGAAAATGTATGCGTATCCTGTTTTTCGACGCGAGTCACCCACCTCGACCAGGCTTCTTATGGCAGCGTCGGAGGAGGCGAAGCGCTGTACGAACACTTCGTCTGGCAAGTTGGCAAAAGCCAGCGATGCGGTGCTGGCAGAGGCCAGGGCTTTTGTCAGTGGCAACGGGGGAGACCCCACTGACCAGTTCTTGGTACTGGCCCACTGTCAGCTACAGTTCGGCATGTACCAGGGCATGAGGTTTAGGTGGCTTCTGGAGAACTCTGTTGGCTATGCACTCTACTTGGTCAACAGTATTTCCCAGGAAAGAGCGCATACAACTCCTCTGTCAGAAAATAAACAGTTGTTCCTGCAGTACACCACGGACATTACTGAATTGACAGAGGAGCTGGTGAGGTTCAGGAGGAAGCAGGGAATGCAGGCTGAGGCAAGGCAAACAGGAGACCAGGGCTGTTTGATGGTGGAGTTTGGGAGGTTTCAGGGCCGCTCCATGAGGGAGGTTTATGAGGACCAGAGCAGGGAAGCCCAGGACCTCATCGTTTACCTGGTTAAGGCAGATGCCCGGCCCAACACCAACATGGCCCTTTTTAAGGCATATGTCTTAGAAAGACGAGCATCTGCCTCCACATCCACTGCCTCTGCACCCCCACCGGTCCCATCTACCTCCTCTGCACCCTCACCTGCATCCATCCAAACTGGTGCATGGAAGCCTGGCACTGTGAAAGCGCTGCTGGCTCGAGGGAAACACATGTCTCCCTCACAGCTGGCAAAAAAGCTTACAGTTCAAACCTGTGAGTAGGAGTGTGAATTAATAATTTCCCCTACGTCACTTCTACATGTGTTGGTTTATCATTTTATCTGACTACACACACTTGTCCACTTCTTTCCAGCTCCAGCACCGCAGTGCACATTACCCTCGGCTCCAAGACCCCGGACTGCACATGCGGCCCCTGAACAGCTTTTCCCGACTGGTAAGTGTGCACCATGTTGCATACATTTGTCTCTGTGTATATTAACAGTAGGCCTAATAGTTTTAACATTTCGCTTCCAGAGATGTCTGAGCATGACGACGAGGAGCTGATATCTGCTGCAACGCAAGTGGATGCACAGCTTCTAGCAGGTGTGGCATATGACACAATTGTAAATATGTGACCATGTGTAGTGACAACACAAACAAGTCATGTTTTTGTGGAAACTGTTTACTTTTTGTTTACAATACAGAGCTGTGTCCCATCAAGCGGGATGCATTCTTTGAATGCACTTCTTCAAAACCTTAAGGTTGTGTACGAAGGTGTGTTGTGTAGGTTTTTGTCTCCACTAGCTTCTGCTTTTTTCCCCTGCGCACCTAACCGCTCTAAAACAATCACCTGGTGTCTTCTTTCTTCAAGATCACATCATGTATTAAAATGACTGCATGCTCCTCTCACTCACCCATCAGCTCCCTCTTAGCAGGATAAGTGGACATTAATTGTTCTAATCATTAGAGTAGCAGTCGTTGCTGTGTCTGTGTACATGTTTCATGTCAGTGGGCATCATTTACACCTGTTTTAACTCCTTTTTCCTCTCATCAAAAAGTCTACATTGGGTTCTTCACTGCCTTCTTCTGCCTACTCCTTAACGCTTGTGTGCGTGAGCTTTGTTGCATATTATTTTTAAATTCAACATTCAGTCAACCTAATATTGTTTTGCCCTCTGCATCATTTCTTCTCCAGAGGCCTGTGCTGCTCTCCCTCCTGCAGCAATACCAGACTTACCTCGTCTTGAGTTAAGTCATCAGCCACCAGCTGAGCTTCCCAGTCACTGGAAGAATCAGCTTCCATCGTTTCAGCAGGAGTGGATTCGCCATACTTTGTTCAAGGCGCATCCACGAACGGGCAAGCCAGAGCTTGTGTCCCAGCTGAAACTTTGGTGGCATCCTCCTCAGCCCCCCCTCATTCACACCCAGCCTCCTGCCTCACCTGACCTCTTCTTCTGTCGGCCGCTGTTCCTCTGGATGCCGCACAAGTTGTGGCGATTTCCGTTTGTCTGTGCTCGTCCAGCCTGTGGCAAGCACAGACTCACAGCAGCAGGGACCTACAGAACAGTGCGCAGAGTCTTGGCTATTGATGGGTGGTATGACCTTGCCACTGAGTACCTGGAGTGCAAAGGCTGCTCAAAAAAGTATCCATCTTGGTCTGAGGACATCCTTGGTCAGCTGGATATGGGCCACCGCAGCCAGTTTCCAGCACTGCTTACCTACAGGTAAATGCCTAATAAATGTCAACCATTACTAGGTGCTTGTATTTGTGTTCTTTTTTAGACATTTCACATTCTTCTTTCCTCAGGTACTCATGCGACATCCAGGTGGTGAGGATGATGAGGGAGAGGACAATGGGCAACAGTGTGACTCAGCTGTACAAAAAACTGCACGAACAGCACAGTGAGGCATGGATGCAGCGTGTCCTGCAGTACTTGACAGCTTGTGAGCCCTTCACACGGTCCTCTGTTGTCCGCCCTGTATTCCCTGAGCCTCCCCTCTTACCGGCTATACCTCAGCCCAAGTGGTTGCTCTCTGTGTTTGCCAGGGATGTTCTGGGGCGACTGAACGAGGTGAAGGCCAAAATCACCTCAGTGTTTGGCTCTGTCCTGAAGATGGACTCCACCAAAAAGGTACCACAGCACACATAATGACTACTTTATTTGTGCCAAATTGGGATTTTTTTTGTTCTATAGCAGCGGCAGAATGATAATAATAATTATAATAGAAGTAAGAAATGAGTGAATGAACACAGTTTTTGAGTCTTTTGTCTTTTCTCAACAGGTCGTCAAGAAACTTGCTGGTGCCGCAGCAGGTACAGCTGCCTGGGCTACTAACGTGGGGAACGAACACGGGCAAATCCTTGTTTCGGTCCTGACAGCCAGCGAGGGACAGGGACTGGATGCCATGGCAGCTGGCCTCATGCGGCGCTACACGGAGGCAGAAGAAGCACCACCAGGCATCATGTACGTGGACAAAGACTGCTGTAACCAGACAGGTCCTTGTCGGGTGAATGCCATGTTTGCTGAGTGGGGTGAACTTCAGGTGCGCCTAGACATTTGGCACTTTATGCGTCGTTTTGCTGCAGGCGTGACGACAGAGGCTCACCCCCTCTATGGCATCTACATGGCACGTTTGTCCACGTGCATTTTTGAATGGGACTCTGGTGATGTTGCTGCTCTTCGCCGCGCCAAAGAGTGTGAGCTGGCAGCAAGGGTTGGCAACATCTCTGAGGAGGCTGTCAACAGTCGCATTACGCGGAGGGAGTTGGCGCTGCACTGCAGGAGGAGGACCAGAGGGGTGGAGGAGACCACCAGACTGATCAATGAATTGATCAGTCTGTTTGACAGTCCCAGTGGGAAGGACACTCTGGGAGTTTCTCTGCTGGACCATGAACGGATCCAGCAGATCTGGAAGGAGCAGGAGAAACACCTGTCCTGTATCCAGGACCCAGAAGACTTCCCACTGTATGTGAAGACTGGCACGCTGAAGAAAGGCGGTGTGGAGCTCAGCTGCTACAGGTGTGCCCGTGGTTCAACCTCCCTGGAGTCCTTCCACCTCCACTTAAATAGATTTATCCCAGGTATTGCATACATAGTCACTAGTTTCACTGTTTTTCTCAGTATGCCTGGTTGTAATGAACATTTTTTTTTGTCATAATTCCATTACATGTGTCTCATATGTTGTAAAAATGTTAAACATGCTTCTCTGTTTATTTTACCTTCAGGAACCAGTGCCAGTGATGCACATTTCCAGGCATATCTCCTGGAAGGGCTGATGCGCTGGAATGCCGACCGGATGGAGGATGCTGTGAAAGGAGCACCTTCCATGCGCTGTTATGGCAGTGCTCTGAGGGAGGCAGTGGATGGGCTCAGCCAAACAGTGCTAGGCAGATCCTGGGATGAGCGCTATCGCGCCCCTGGAACATACACAGGTCAGACATTCACTAATTTGTCATGAGAATAACTGAAATAATTGTTTGTTTTTACAAACACACAAATCAATTTAACCTTTAATATATTACATAAACTATTCCGAATACTTTATCTTTTCTGGGGTTTTTTTCTAGGTGAACTGCTGGGAATAGAGTACCTGTACAGTCAGACTGGCCAAACACTGACTGCAGTGCTCCAGAACCCAGAGGAGGAGGACAGGCTGGTGGAGCAGGTCGATGATGAGGACTTGCAAGATGAGGGGTTCAATGAAGAGACCACGGAGGACATCACAGTGCCTGTGCTCTGTGAGGATGACCCCTGTCGTGGTCTCGAGAACAGGCCCTCATTGACCTCAAGTCTTCAGGCCACTCCACCTCAGGCCCCTGCATCACTGCCAGCTACGTCACAGGATGCAGGACAACCTCCTGCCGCTGCCGCTGCGGCTGCCGCTTCAGAGCAGCCTGGGACTTCTCAGGCTTCTTCAGACGAGGCTCAAGTAAGACACTTTATTGCCTATTTAAATTGAATCTCAATAACATTTAATTTCACACATAGTCCAATGCCTCTATACCTCCATTTCACTATTAACCACATTGATTTATTAGGGAGCAGTCATTGGACCGGATGGGGTCGCTGGGTGGGACAAGGTCCAGGATCTTGCAGCTTTCCTGGTGGGTCTCCGTGAAGCTGCTTACCTCACTGCGGAGGAGGTGACCCAGGTCGTCCAGCGGTGGACCGCTCTCCCTGATGGTGACAAGCAGCGGGTGATCTACCAGCCCCGTCATCAGCTGCGACTGACAACTGGCCGCTTTAAGGCGCCTAAGCGGTCTGGAGTCACACCGGGAGTGGAGAGTGTGAAGCGCTGCTTGATAGGGCATCCTGGGGGGCCAGCTCAGTGGCCCAGCACCAGCCGCTTGGTTGAGGCCATGTGCATAAGGCTGTGCACTTTGCACAAGACAACCACCAGGAAGGCTGGAGTTCCCACACCCAGGTGGAAAAAAATCCTATTGGACTACCACCACATCCGGGACTTGGTGCTTAACAGTCCCAGGGTTATGGCAGACACAGAAATCCAGCTCTTTGAGATAAACCAGCGGACACTCATTCAGTGGTAGGTCAAGCACAAATTCAGAAATTGACTGAATAATTCGGTAAAGAATGCATATCTGACACAAATGATCTTCTCTCAGGTTTCAACGGCGGCAAAAGACCCAGGAGATGAGTGTCCTTTCTCAGGGACTGGCTATGCCAAACCCCATTCCTGTGGCACCGGGCCAGCTCCCACCAAAGGACAAATTACAGCTCCTGCCTTCCACATCTGGCCCAAGGCATGTATTTGTCCTTCCTCCAAATTTGGAGGGACAGGCTCCTGTCCTGAAGCCAGGCCCACAGCCTGCTGCTGCTGCTGCTGCTGCTGCTGCTGCTGCTGCTGCTGCTGCTGCTGCTGCTGCTGCTGCTGCTGCTGCTGCTGCTGCCACCAGAGAGCGCCCCCTTGCACCTGCCTCCACAGCATCAGACCCTGTGTCAGCCTCTGGGATGTCTGGCACTTTCATCCTCAACAGACATATGGCGGCGTCCTTGGTGCTGGGAACCCCTTGTGCCTCAACATCAGGTGCAGGCCCAGCACCTCCTGTTCCTGCACCCACTGCACCTACTGCTCCTGTGTCCCGGTACACTGAGAGGAACAGGCGCCGCCGGACCCTTGAGGAGGAGAGTGGTGTGGCAAAGAGGAAGTATGCCAGGACTGTCGCACACAACACCTGTGGCCAGTGTGGGCAGCCTAAAACCAAGGCGTTTGGGCATAGTCGGCATGGCAGTGCTACGTTCTGTGCAACTTCCTCAAAGGGAAAAACACTGGAGGACTGGTTGGCAGAGAGAAGATCCCCTAAATAAAAGCTGTGGCTGTATAAATTGTATATATTGTAGTTTATGTATATATTTTTGTGTATAGTTCCTTATATATAGTTCTTTGTATATAGTTTTTTTTTGAAGTGTGTGTGTGTGTTTGTGTGTGTGTGTGCGTGTGCATTTCAATACTTTATTATTAAATATAACTGTTCCAACAATTCAGTCTCAGCCTGTGTATTATCAATAATCATATCATATTGTCCCACAGTCTTCGAAGGCACACTTTATTGTTATTATCATCAGAATCACAAATACAAATACAAATACAAACAGGATTTCCTGCGGGAAAAAAAATAAGAATTCCTTGACAATATGGTCTGGGGGGGTGGGGGGTATGTGTTCTTCATAAAGCTCCAATGTCCTTCATACTGTAATACACAAAAGAGTAAGTATTAATACAATGACATGAAATTGCTATGATTGCTATGCAAGGTCCTTTATAGCACACATTATATTATCATAACATAACATAAAAAAAATAATTAGTATTAATCTATACAAGGAAACTAAATTGATATGACATCAGAAGGCAGATTTCATTATTATTGAATGTAACCATAAACAGATAAACATGACAAGTTGATTAGGTATTCTAAATTTAGAACGTGAGATTCTAAATATAAAACGTGACCCTGGCGATCGCATGTTCGCCGGTTCGACTCCAGCTCATGGCGAGACTTGTTTTCACAGAAAATTCAAAAATTCAAATATCGGTCCTGCGCACATCCACTCAGCTCTGCGCACCTCCTGACCCCCCTGCGCCCCCTCGCAGGGGCGCAGGGGGGTCAGGAGGTGCGCTGGGAGGAGCGAGAAGATTGGCTCCCTGCCTTTGCGCAGGGGCCATGCTAATCTTCTCTGTATCGTTCCAATTTTAGTATATGTGTTACCGAAGTAACACGTCCCAAAGGCAGTCACTGTGAGCAACATATAGGCCTCGAGGTTCACTCTGTTAATCAGTCATGGTGTCAGGTCTATGGATACTGTCACTGTCCATTTTGATCATTTTTCATTTAAAAAGTGCCAATATGGGACTTTGAATTTCTCAAAAACTCTACAGTAAAAATGTCTGATTTACAGTACTGTAGTGGTCATAGATGTCCTGAACACAACCCAGTCAGTCTTGTCCAGAACTTATGGAAAATGTAGATTGCATTTCATCTCAAAGTTGATCATTTTTTGACAGAAACTTGCGAGTATGGGACTTTTAACTTGAAAAGCCTCAACAATTAAAAAAATGTCTGATTTACAGTACGGTAGGACTCTTAGGGGCTGATGGGTAATATGAGCTCTCAAAAGTAGGGAGGGACATTTTTAAAGAATAAAAAAAACAAAACATTTTGTCAATGCAATATGAGGAACGCTTCACGAATTTGCGTGTCATCCTTGCGTAGGGGCCATGCTAATCTTCTCTGTATCGTTC